>NC_074671.1:4445678-4573178 GCF_029448725.1 Salvelinus fontinalis
TGGTGTGGGTTCCATATTAGACAACTACTACAGACAGTCTGGTGTGGGTTCAATATTAGACAACTACTATAGACAGTCTGGTGTGGGTTCCATATTAGACAACTACTACAGACAGTCTGGTGTGGGTTCCATATTAGACAACTACTACAGACAGTATGGTGTGGGCTCCATATTAGACAACTACTAGAGACAGTCTGGTGTGGGTTCCATATTAGACAACTACTAGAGACAGTCTGGTGTGGGTTCCATATTAGACAACTACTACAGACAGTCTGGTGTGGGTTCCATATTAGACAACTACTAGAGACAGTCTGGTGTGGGTTCCATATTAGACAACTACTACAGACAGTCTGGTGTGGGTTCAATATTAGACAACTACTACAGACAGTCTGGTGTGGGTTCCATATTAGACAACTACTACAGACAGTCTGGTGTGGGTTCCATATTAGACAACTACTACAGACAGTCTGGTGTGGGTTCCATATTAGACAACTACTACAGACAGTCTGGTGTGGGTTCCATATTAGACAACTACTACAGACAGTCTGGTGTGGGCTCCATATTAGACAACTACTCCAGACAGTCTGGTGTGGGTTCCATATTAGACAACTACTCCAGACAGTCTGGTGTGGGTTCCATATTAGACAACTACTACAGACAGTCTGGTGTGGGTTCCATATTAGACAACTACTACAGACAGTCTGGTGTGGGTTCCATATTAGACAACTACTACAGACAGTCTGGTGTGGGTTCCATATTAGACAACTACTATAGACAGTATGGTGTGGGTTCCATATTAGACAACTACTAGAGACAGTCTGGTGTGGGTTCCATATTAGACAACTACTATAGACAGTCTGGTGTGGGTTCCATATTAGACCACTACTACAGACAGTCTGGTGTGGGTTCCATATTGATTCCAATAGGCTACGTGTCCCATATTACTGTACAACGTGTAATACGTTAGCCTAATAGGATCCGCTATAGCTAGCGATCCTCATGAACAAACACACGAACGTGGCGCATAAAAGAAACGTAAACTAACTACGTCATGGAATGAAGCTAAACGAAGACGACGAACAGTCGCTGCTATGATGTGTGTGGGTATTCCTGACAACTGGCTTGTGGCGGCCAAGCGTTCATAGCGACGTCGCTTTTTGATCCTTCGATGTCGGCTCTTCCTATCATTGTGAAGCGGAATTCAATAGTGGCTATTATTTAATGATGATAGAAATGGTAAAACAAAATAAAAAATAAAAGTCAGGAAATATCATTTAAACATTCTCGAGTGCGTAAATCAACTCGATAGGTTACAGTCAGTGGGGTTTCCATAGACTACAACCTAGGCTTGAGTCTCCAAATGTCAGTCCTACAAAACTATGAAGCCATGGGCTTACAATTACAACTCTGAATAATGGCACAGCTATTTATACCTCACTGTGAAAAAGAGGCTGAAAAACACCTGTCATGTTGACATGCTTTTCAGTTGGCTGAAGTATGTCCAGTCGTGTGGTCCAGCGCTGCAAGGAAAGACCTAGTGACCCTGCAGCTGGCCCAGAACAAAGCAGCACGTCTTGCTCTTCATTGTAATCAGAGGGCTGATATAAATACTATACATACCAGTCTCTCTTGGCTCAGAGGTGAGGAGAGACTGACTGCATCACTTCTTCTTTTTATAAGAAACATTCATGTCTTTAAAATTCCAAATTATGTGTAAATTCAATTTACACACAGCTCTGACACACACACTTATCCCACCAGACCAGCCACCAGGGGGCTTTTTCACAGTCCCCAAATCACACAGCTCTGACACACACACTTACCCCACCAGACATGCCACCAGGGGCCTTTTCACAGTCCCCAAATCCAGAACAAATTCAACAAAGTGTACATTATTATACAGAGCCCTTATTGCATGGACCTCTGTTCCATCTCATATTGCTCAAATGAACATCAAACCTGGTTTCAAGAAACACATAAAGCAACACCTGACATCTCCTCTCCCCTGTTTGACCCAGATAGTTTGGGTGTACAGTATGTATTGATATGTAGGGTACGTGTGATGTTTTAAATGTATGTAGTTCTGTCCTTGAGCTGTTCTTGTCTATTACTGTTCTGTATTATGTAATGTTTCATGTTCTGTGTTCTGTGTTCTGTGTTCTGTATTATGTCATGTTTCATGTTCTGTGTTCTGTGTTCTGTATTATGTCATGTTTCATGTTCTGTGTTCTGTGTTCTGTATTATGTCATGTTTCATGTTCTGTGTTCTGTGTTCTGTATTATGTCATGTTTCATGTTCTGTGTTCTGTGTTCTGTATTATGTCATGTTTCATGTTCTGTGTTCTGTATTATGTCATGTTTCATGTTCTGTGTTCTGTATTATGTCATGTTTCATGTTCTGTGTTCTGTATTATTTCATGTTTCATGTTCTGTGTTCTGTGTTCTGTATTATGTCATGTTTCATGTTCTGTGTTCTGTGTTCTGTATTATGTCATGTTCCATGTTTTGTGCTCTGTGTTCTGTGTTCTGTGTTCTGTGTTCTGTGTTCTGTATTATGTCATGTTTCATGTTTTGTCTGGACTCCAGGAAGAGTAGCTGCTGCTTTCACAACAGCTAATGGGAATCCTAATAAAATACCCCCCGAAAAAACGACTAGTTGCACATTTGTCTCCAGCGATCATAAGGTTAAAATGTTTTATTTATATTGACAATCCTCCATCTCCAAACGGATTACTCATTGACCTAGCTCTTATCAATAGCTCTTATCAATAGCTCTTATCAATAGCTCTTATCAATAGCTCTTATCAATAGCTCTTATCAACAGCTCTTACCAATAGCTCTTACCAATAGCTCTTATCAACAGCTCTTATCAACAGCTCTTATCAATAGCTCTTATCAATAGCTCTTACCAATAGCTCTTACCAATAGCTCTTATCAACAGCTCTTATCAATAGCTCTTATCAATAGCTCTTATCAATAGCTCTTATCAATAGCTCTTATCAATAGCTCTTATCAATAGCTCTTATCAATAGCTCTTATCAACAGCTCTTATCAATAGCTCTTATCAACAGCTCTTATCAACAGCTCTTATCAATAGCTCTTATCAACAGATCTTATCAATAGCTCTTATCAACAGCTCTTATCAATAGCTCTTATCAATAGCTCTTATCAATAGCTCTTATCAACAGCTCTTATCAATAGCTCTTATCAACAGCTCTCATCAACAGCTCTTATCAAGAGCTCTTATCAACAGCTCTCATCAACAGCTCTTATCAACAGCTCTTATCAATAGCTTTAATCAATAGGTCTTATCAAATTGTAATTTACAGTGCAAGTAGTGTAGTGCGTGGGATATATCTTTCGGAAAAAATTAATGTGATGTTTTCCTCTTGGAGCCGACAGTTTGCGCCACCTTTCCCATCTTTCCTCCTGGTGTAAAGATGGTGGAATTATGAGGGAATTAAGTCCAATTCAGAGCACGGCGTATCTGTAGAAACCCCTCCGGCACACAAGTTCTTTGATCTCCACCCCAAACGTATAACTTGATGCTACAGGCTTTTCCCCATGTGTGAGTTCAAGCTCGGAATACGCATAGAGAGAAAAGGGACAACAGCTCCATGTACATGAGTGGAACCCAGGTCTGTAATCCCTCTTAGAGTAACTCAGGTCTGTAATCCCCCTTAGAGTAACTCAGGTCTGTAATCCCCCTTAGAGTAACTCAGGTCTGTAATCCCCCTTAGAGTAACTCAGGTCTGTAATCCCCCTTAGAGTAACTCAGGTCTGTAATCCCCTTAGAGTAACCCAGGTCTGTAATCCCCTTAGAGTAACTCAGGTCTGTTATCCCTCTTAGAGTAACTCAGGTCTGTAATCCCCCTTAGAGTAACTCAGGTCTGTTACCCCCTTAGAGTAACTCAGGTCTGTAATCCCCCTTAGAGTAACTCAGGTCTGTAATCCCCCTTAGAGTAACTCAGGTCTGTAATCCCCCTTAGAGTAACTCAGGTCTGTAATCCCCCTTAGAGTAACTCAGGTCTGTAATCCCTTAGAGTAACTCAGGTCTGTAATCCCCTTAGAGTAACTCAGGTCTGTTATCCCCCTTAGAGTAACTCAGGTCTGTAATCCCCTTAGAGTAACTCAGGTCTGTAATCCCCCTTAGAGTAACTCAGGTCTGTAATCCCCCTTAGAGTAACTCAGGTCTGTAATCCCCTTAGAGTAACTCAGGTCTGTAATCCCCCTTAGAGTAACTCAGGTCTGTAATCCCCCTTAGAGTAACTCAGGTTTGTAATCCCCCTTAGAGTAACTCAGGTCTGTAATCCCCTTAGAGTAACTCAGGTCTGTTATCCCCCTTAGAGTAACTCAGGTCTGTAATCCCTCTTAGAGTAACTCAGGTCTGTAATCCCCCTTAGAGTAACTCAGGTATGTAATCCCCCTTAGAGTAACTCAGGTAAGTAATCCCCCTTAGAGTAACTCAGGTCTGTAATCCCCCTTAGAGTAACTCAGGTATGTAATCCCCCTTAGAGTAACTCAGGTCTGTAATCCCCCTTAGAGTAACTCAGGTATGTAATCCCCCTTAGAGTAACTCAGGTCTGTTATCCCCCTTAGAGTAACTCAGGTCTGTAATCCCCCTTAGAGTAACTCAGGTTTGTTATCCCCCTTAGAGTAACTCAGGTCTGTAATCCCCCTTAGAGTAACTCAGGTCTGTTATCCCCCTTAGAGTAACTCAGGTCTGTAATCCCCCTTAGAGTAACTCAGGTCTGTAATCCCTCTTAGAGTAACTCAGGTCTGTAATCCCCCTTTAGAGTAACTCAGGTCTGTAATCCCCCTTAGAGTAACTCAGGTCTGTAATCCCCCTTAGAGTAACTCAGGTCTGTAATCCCCTTTAGAGTAACTCAGGTCTGTAATCCCCTTTAGAGTAACTCAGGTCTGTAATCCCCCTTAGAGTAACTCAGGTCTGTTATCCCTCTTAGAGTAACTCAGGTCTGTAATCCCCCTTAGAGTAACTCAGGTCTGTTATCCCTCTTAGAGTAACTCAGGTCTGTAATCCCCCTTAGAGTAACTCAGGTCTGTAATCCCTCTTAGAGTAACTCAGGTCTGTTATCCCCCTTAGAGTAACTCAGGTATGTAATCCCCCTTAGAGTAACTCAGGTCTGTAATCCCCCTTAGAGTAACTCAGGTCTGTAATCCCCTTAGAGTAACTCAGGTATGTAATCCCCCTTAGAGTAACTCAGGTCTGTAATCCCCCTTAGAGTAACTCAGGTCTGTAATCCCCCTTAGAGTAACTCAGGTCTGTAATCCCCTTTAGAGTAACTCAGGTATGTAATCCCCCTTAGAGTAACTCAGGTCTGTTATCCCCCTTAGAGTAACTCAGGTCTGTAATCCCTCTTAGAGTAACTCAGGTCTGTAATCCCCTTAGAGTAACTCAGGTCTGTAATCCCCCTTAGAGTAACTCAGGTCTGTTATCCCTCTTAGAGTAACTCAGGTCTGTAATCCCCCTTAGAGTAACTCAGGTCTGTAATCCCCCTTAGAGTAACTCAGGTCTGTAATCCCCCTAAGAGTAACTCAGGTCTGTAATC
The DNA here is from genome assembly GCF_029448725.1 of Salvelinus fontinalis. Taxonomy (NCBI): domain Eukaryota; kingdom Metazoa; phylum Chordata; class Actinopteri; order Salmoniformes; family Salmonidae; genus Salvelinus; species Salvelinus fontinalis. Next base: position 4,451,249 of record NC_074671.1, read on the forward strand.
CCCCTTAGAGTAACTCAGGTCTGTAATCCCTCTAAGAGTAACTCAGGTCTGTAATCCCCCTTAGAGTAACTCAGGTCTGTAATCCCCCTTAGAGTAACTCAGGTCTGTAATCCCCCTTAGAGTAACTCAGGTCTGTAATCCCCCTCGGAGTAACTCAGGTCTGTTATCCCTCTTAGAGTAACTCAGGTCTGTAATCCCTCTTAGAGTAACTCAGGTCTGTAATCCCTCTTAGAGTAACTCAGGTATGTAATCCCCCTTAGAGTAACTCAGGTCTGTTATCCCCCGTTAGAGTAACTCAGGTCTGTTATCCCTCTTAGAGTAACTCAGGTCTTTAATCCCCCTTAGAGTAACTCAGGTCTGTTATCCCCCTTAGAGTAACTCAGGTCTGTAATCCCCATTAGAGTAACTCAGGTCTGTAATCCCCCTTAGAGTAACTCAGGTCTGTAATCCCCCTTAGAGTAACTCAGGTCTGTAATCCCCCTTAGAGTAACTCAGGTCTGTAATCCCCCTTAGAGTAACTCAGGTCTGTAATCCCCCTTAGAGTAACTCAGGTCTGTAATCCCCCTTAGAGTAACTCAGGTCTGTAATCCCCCTTAGAGTAACTCAGGTCTGTAATCCCCCTTAGAGTAACTCAGGTCTGTAATCCCCCTTAGAGTAACACAGGTCTGTAATCCCCCTTAGAGTAACTCAGGTCTGTAATCCCCCTTAGAGTAACTCAGGTCTGTAATCCCCCTTAGAGTAACTCAGGTCTGAATCCCTCTTAGAGTAACTCAGGTCAGTTATCCCCCTTAGAGTAACTCAGGTCTGTAATCCCTCTAAGAGTAACTCAGGTCTGTAATCCCCTTAGAGTAACTCAGGTCTGTAATCCCTCTAAGAGTAACTCAGGTCTGTAATCCCCCTTAGAGTAACTCAGGTCTGTAATCCCCTTAGAGTAACTCAGGTCTGTATTCCCCTTAGAGTAACTCAGGTCTGTATTCCCCTTAGAGTAACTCAGGTCTGTAATCCCCTTAGAGTAACTCAGGTCTGTAATTCCCTTAGAGTAACTCAGGTCTGTAATCCCTCTAAGAGTAACTCAGGTCTGTAATCCCCCTTAGAGTAACTCAGGTCTGTAATCCCCTTAGAGTAACTCAGGTCTGTATTCCCCTTAGAGTAACTCAGGTCTGTAATCCCCTTAGAGTAACTCAGGTCTGTAATCCCCCTTAGAGTAACTCAGGTCTGTAATCCCCCTTAGAGTAACTCAGGTCTGTTATCCCCTTAGAGTAACTCAGGTCAGTTATCCCCGTTAGAGTAACTCAGGTCTGTAATCCCTCTAAGAGTAACTCAGGTCTGTAATCCCCCTTAGAGTAACTCAGGTCTGTTACCCCCCTTAGAGTAACTCAGGTATGTTATCCCCCTTAGACTAACTCAGGTCTGTAATCCCCTTTAGAGTAACTCAGGTCTGTAATCCCCCTTAGAGTAACTCAGGTCTGTAATCCCTCTAAGAGTAACTCAGGTCTGTAATCCCCTTAGAGTAACTCAGGTCTGTAATCCCTCTAAGACTAACTCAGGTCTGTAATCCCCCTTAGAGTAACTCAGGTCTGTAATCCCCCTTAGAGTAACTCAGGTCTGTAATCCCCTTAGAATAACTCAGGTCTGTATTCCCCTTAGAGTAACTTAGGTCTGTAATCCCCTTAGAGTAACTCAGGTCTGTAATCCCCCTTAGCGTAACTCAGGTCTGTAATCCCCCTTAGAGTAACTCAGGTCTGTTATCCCCTTAGAGTAACTCAGGTCAGTTATCCCCGTTAGAGTAACTCAGGTCTGTAATCCCTCTAAGAGTAACTCAGGTCTGTAATCCCCCTTAGAGTAACTCAGGTCTGTTACCCCCCTTAGAGTAACTCAGGTATGTGATCCCCCTTAGAGTAACTCAGGTCTGTTACCCCCCTTAGAGTAACTCAGGTATGTTATCCCCCTTAGACTAACTCAGGTCTGTAATCCCCTTTAGAGTAACTCAGGTCTGTAATCCCCCTTAGAGTAACTCAGGTCTGTAATCCCTCTAAGAGTAACTCAGGTCTGTAATCCCCTTAGAGTAACTCAGGTCTGTAATCCCTCTAAGAGTAACTCAGGTCTGTAATCCCCCTTAGAGTAACTCAGGTCTGTAATCCCCTTTAGAGTAACTCAGGTCTGTAATCCCCTTAGAGTAACTCAGGTCTGTATTCCCCTTAGAGTAACTCAGGTCTGTAATCCCCTTAGAGTAACTCAGGTCTGTAATCCCCCTTAGCGTAACTCAGGTCTGTAATCCCCCTTAGAGGAACTCAAGTCTGTTATCCCCTTAGAGTAACTCAGGTCAGTTATCCCCGTTAGAGTAACTCAGGTCTGTAATCCCCCTTAGAGTAACTCAGGTCTGTTACCCCCCTTAGAGTAACTCAGGTATGTGATCCCCCTTAGAGTAACTCAGGTCTGTAATCCCCTTAGAGTAACTCAGGTCTGTAATCCCTCTAAGAGTAACTCAGGTCTGTAATCCCCCTTAGAGTAACTCAGGTCTGTAATCCCCTTTAGAGTAACTCAGGTCTGTAATCTCCTTAGAGTAACTCAGGTCTGTATTCCCCTTAGAGTAACTCAGGTCAGTTATCCCCGTTAGAGTAACTCAGGTCTGTAATCCCCCTTAAAGTAACTCAGGTCTGTTACCCCCCTTAGAGTAACTCAGGTATGTGATCCCCCTTAGAGTAACTCAGGTCTGTAATCCCTCTTAGAGTAATTTAGGTCTGTTATCCCCTTTAGAGTAACTCAGGGCTGTAATCCCCCTTAGACTAACTCAGGTCTGTAATCCCTCTTAGAGTAACTCGGGTCTGTTATCCCCTTAGAGTAACTCAGGTCTGTAATCCCCTTTAGAGTAACTCAGGTCTGTAATCCCTTTAGAGTAACTCAGGTCTGTAATCCCCCTTAGAGTAACTCAGGTCTGTAATCCCCCTTAGAGTAACTCAGGTCTGTAATCCCCCTTGGAGTAACTCAGGTCTGTAATCCCTCTTAGAGTAACTCAGGTCTGTAACCCCCCTTAGAGTAACTCAGGTCTGTAATCCCCCTTAGAGTAACTCAGGTCTGTAATCCCTCTTTAGAGTAACTCAGGTCCCTCCCTCCTCTCAATACTGTGATGTTCCCTCCCTCCCTCCCTCCCTCCCTCCCTCTTCTCAATGCTGTGATTTTCCCTCCCTCCCTCCCTCCCTCCCTCCCTCCCTCCCTCCCTCCTCTCAATGTTGTGATGTTCCCTCCCTCCCTCCCTCCTCTCCATGCTGTGATGTTCTCTCCCTCCACTCCCTCCCTCCCTCCCTCCCTCCCTCCTCTCAATGCTGTGATGTTCTCTCCTTCCCTCCCTCCCTCCCTCCCTCCCTCCCTCCCTCCCTCCCTCCCTCCCTCCCTCCCTCCCTCCCTCCCTCCCTCCTCTCAATGCTGTGATGTTCTCTCCCTCCCTCCCTCCCTCCCTCCCTCCCTCCCTCCCTCCTCTCAATGCTGTGATGTTCTCTCCCTCCCTCCCTCACTCCCTCCCTCCCTCCCTCCCTCCCTCCCTCCCTCCCTCCTCTCTATGCTGTGATGTTCTCTCCCTCCCTCCCTCCCTCCCCCCTCCCTCCCCCCCTCCCTCCCTCCCTCCTCTCAATGCTGTGATGTTCCCTCCCTCCCTCCCCACCTCCCTCCCTCCCTCCCTCCCTCCCTCCCTCACTCCCTCCTCTCAATGCTGTGATGTTCTCTCCCTCCCTCCCTCCCTCCCTCCCTCCCTCCCTCCCTCCCTCCCTCCCTCCCTCCCTCCTCTCAATACTGTGATGTTCCCTCCCTCCCTCCCTCCCTCCCTCCTCTCCATGCTGTGATGTTCTCTCCCTCCCTCCCTCCCTCCCTCCCTCCCTCCCTCCCTCCCTCCCTCCTCTCAATGCTGTGATGTTCTCTCCCTCCACTCCCTCCCTCCCTCTCTCCCTCCACTCCCTCCCTCCCTCCTTCCCTCCCTCCCTCCCTCCCTCCCTCCCGCCCTCTCTATTCATCCCTCCCTCCCTCCCTCCCCCCCTCCCTCCCCCCCTCCCTCCTCTCAATGCTGTGATGTTCTCTCCCTCCACTCCCTCCCTCCCTCCCTCCACTCCCTCCACTCCCTCCCTCCCTCTCTCTCTACTCCCCTTATAAAAAAAGTTTGCAGTTTTGAAACTGCAGTTGACTGGTATTTTAGACGCAGTAATTACAGAATGACTGCACTGTACTGCAGTTGAACTGCAGTTATTCTGAATTCTAACTGCTGTTACACTGCAAAATTAGTTCAGTATTTCAAATGCATTATTTTCAGTGTACTGCAGTTTTACTGCACTCTGACTGCAATCTTTTTCCGTAAGGTACCTCTCCAAGCTCTAATGGTCTCCCTCTACCTCTCCTCTCCAAGCTCTAATGTTCTCCCTCTACCTCTCCTCTCCAAGCTCTAATGTTCTCCCTCTACCTCTCCTCTCCAAGCTCTAATGTTCTCCCTCCCTCTACCTCTCCTCTCCAAGCTCTAATGTCCTCCCTCCCTCTACCTCTCCTCTCCAAGCTCTAATGTTCTCCCTCTACCTCTCCTCTCCAAGCTCTAATGTTCTCCCTCTACCTCTCCTCTCCAAGCTCTAATGTTCTCCCTCTACCTCTCCTCTCCAAGCTCTAATGTTCTCCCTCTACCTCTCCTCTCCAAGCTCTAATGTTCTCCCTCCCTCTACCTCTCCTCTCCAAGCTCTAATGTTCTCCCTCTACCTCTCCTCTCCAAGCTCTAATGTTCTCCCTCTACCTCTCCTCTCCAAGCTCTAATGTTCTCCCTCTACCTCTCCTCTCCAAGCTCTAATGTTCTCCCTCTACCTCTCCTCTCCAAGCTCTAATGTTCTCCCTCTACCTCTCCTCTCCAAGCTCTAATGTTCTCCCTCTTTCTCTACCTCTCCAAGCTCTAATGTTCTCCCTCTACCTCTCCTCTCCAAGCTCTAATGTTCTCCCTCCCTCTACCTCTCCTCTCCAAGCTCTAATGTTCTCCCTCTTCCTCTCCTCTCCAAGCTCGAATGTTCTCCCTCCATCTACCTCTCCTCTCCAAGCTCTAATGTCCTCCCTCCCTCTACCTCTCCTCTCCAAGCTCTAATGGTCTCCCTCTACCTCTCCTCTCCAAGCTCTAATGTCCTCCCTCCCTCTACCTCTCCTCTCCAAGCTCTAATGTTCTCCCTCTACCTCTCCTCTCCAAGCTCTAATGTTCTCCCTCTACCTCTCCTCTCCAAGCTCTAATGTTCTCCCTCTACCTCTCCTCTCCAAGCTCTAATGTTCTCCCTCTACCTCTCCTCTCCAAGCTCTAATGTTCTCCCTCTACCTCTCCTCTCCAAGCTCTAATGTTCTCCCTCTACCTCTCCTCTCCAAGCTCTAATGTTCTCCCTCCCTCTACCTCTCCTCTCCAAGCTCTAATGTTCTCCCTCCCTCTACCTCTCCTCTCCAAGCTCTAATGTTCTCCCTCTACCTCTCCTCTCCAAGCTCTAATGTTCTCCCTCCCTCTACCTCTCCTCTCCAAGCTCTAATGTTCTCCCTCTACCTCTCCTCTCCAAGCTCTAATGTTCTCCCTCCCTCTACCTCTCCTCTCCAAGCTCGCTCAATTCAATTCAAGGGGCTTTATTGACATGGGAAACATATGTTAACATTGACAAAGCAAGTGAAATAGATAATAAACAAAAGTGAAATAAACAATAAAAACTGTACAGTAAACATTACACTCATAGAAGTTCCAAATGAATAAAGACAAATGTCATATTATGTCTGTATTCAGTTCTAATGATGTGCAAATGGTTAAACTACAAAAAGGAAAATAAATAAACATAAATATGGGTTGTATTTACAATGGTGTTTGTTCTTCACTGGTTGCCCTTTTCTTGTGGCAACAGGTCACACATCTTGCTGCTGTGATGGCACACTGTGGAATTTCACCCAGTAGATATGGGAGTTTATCAAAATTGGATTTGTTTTGTAATTCTTTGTGGATCTGTGTAATCTGAGGGAAATATGTGTCTCTAATATGGTCATACATTTGGCAGGAGGTTAGGAAGTGCAGCTCAGTTTCCACCTCATTTTGTGGGCAGTGAGCACATAGCCTGTCTTCTCTTGAGAGCCAGGTCTGCCTACAGCGGCCTTTCTCAATATCAAGGCTATGCTCACTGAGTCTGTACATAGTCAAAGCTTTCCTTAAATTTGGGTCTGTCACAGTGGTCAGGTATTCTGCCATTATGTACTCTCTGTTTAGGGCCAACTAGCATTCTAGTGTGCTAGAATGCTACTTGTTTTTTTGTGACCTGTTTTTTTGTTAATTCTTTCCAATCTGTCAAGTAATTATCTTTTTGTTTTCTCATTATTTGGTTGGGTCTAATTGTGCTGCTGTCCTGGGGCTCTGTGGGGTCTGTTTGTGTTTGTGAACAGAGCCCCGGACCAGCTTGCTTAGGGGACTCTTTTCCAGGTTCATGTCTCTGTAGGTGATGTTATGGAAGGTTTGGGAATCACTTCCTTTACCCTTTTCTCTCCCTCTCTACCTCCACCTCTCCTCTCCAAGCTGTGATTATCTCTCTCCCTCTCTCCCCCACCTCTCCTTTCCAAGCTGTGATTATCTCTCTCTCTCCCCCACCTCTCCTCTCCAAGCTGTGATTATCTCTCTCCCTCTCTCCCCCACCTCTCCTCTCCAAGCTGTGATTATCTATCTCTCTCTCTCCCCCACCTCTCATCTCCAAGCTGTGATTATCTTTCTCCCTCTCCCCCACCTCTCCTCTCCAAGCTGTGATTATCTCTCCCCCTCTCTCCCTTTCTCCCTCCACCTCTCCTCTCCAAGCTGTGATTATCTCTCTCCCTCTCTCCCCCACCTCTCCTCTCCAAGCTGTGATTATCTCTCTCTCTACCTCCAACCACCTCTCCTCTCCAAGCTCTGATTCCCTCTCTCCCCCACCTCTCCTCTACAAGCTGTGATTATCTCTCTCCCTCCACCCACCTCTCCTCTCCAAGCTGTGATTATCTCTCTCCATCTCTCCCCCACAACTCCTCTCCAAGCTGTGATTATCTCTCTCCCTTTCTCCCCCATCTCCTCTCCAAGCTGTGATTATCTCTCTCTCTCCACCACATCTCCTCTCCAAGCTGTGATTATCTCTCTCTCTCTCTCCACCACCTCTCCTCTCCAAGCTGTGATTATCTCTCTCCCTCTCTCCCTCCACCTCTCCTCTCCAAGCTGTGATTATCTATCTCTCTCTCTCCCTCCACCTCTCATCTCCAAGCTGTGATTATCTTTCTCCCTCTCTACCTCCACCTCTCCTCTCCAAGCTGTGATTATCTATCTCTCTCTCTCCCTCCACCTCTCCTCTCCAAGCTGTGATTATCTCTCCCCCTCTCTCCCTCTCTCCCTCCACCTCTCCTCTCCAAGCTGTGATTATCTATCTCTCTCTCTCCCCCACCTCTCCTCTCCAAGCTGTGATTATCTATCTCTCTCTCTCCCTCCACCTCTCCTCTCCAAGCTGTGATTATCTATCTCTCTCTCTCCCTCCACCTCTCCTCTCCAAGCTGTGATTATCTCTCCCCCTCTCTCCCTCTCTCCCTCCACCTCTCCTCTCCAAGCTGTGATTATCTATCTCTCTCTCTCCCCCACCTCTCCTCTCCAAGCTGTGATTATCTCTCCCCCACCTCTCCTCTCCATGCTGTGATTATCTCTCTCCCTCCAGCCACCTCTCCTCTCCAAGCTGTGATTATCTCTCCCCCACCTCTCCTCTCCATGCTGTAATTATCTCTCTCCCTCAACCTCTCCTCTCCTCTCCAAGCTGTGATTATCTCTCTCCCTCTCTCCCCCCAACTCTCCTCTCCAAGCTGTGATTATCTCTCTCCCTCTCTCCCCCACCTCTCCTTTCCAAGCTGTGATTATCTCTCTCCCTCCACCCACCTCTCCTCTCCAAGCTGTGATTATCTCTCTCCCTCACCTCTCCTCTCCAAGCTGTGATTATCTCTCTCCCTCCAGCCACCTCTCCTCTCCAAGCTGAGATTATCTCTCTCCCTCCACCCACCTCTCCTCTCCAAACTGTGATTATCTCTCTCCACCCACCTCTCCTCTCCAAGCTGTGATTATCTCTCTCCCTCCACCCACCTCTCCAAGCTGTGATTATCTTTCTCCCTCCACCCACCTCTCCTCTCCAAGCTGTGATTATCTCTCTCTCTCCACCCACCTCTCCTCTCCAAGCTGTGATTATCTCTCTAAATCCACACACCTCTCCTCTCCAAGCTGTGATTATCTCTCTCCCTCTCTCCCCCACCTCTCCTTTCCAAGCTGTGATTATCTCTCTCTCTCCCCCACCTCTCCTCTCCAAGCTGTGATTATCTCTCTCCCTCTCTCCCCCACCTCTCCTCTCCAAGCTGTGATTATCTATCTCTCTCTCTCCCCCACCTCTCATCTCCAAGCTGTGATTATCTTTCTCCCTCTCCCCCACATCTCCTCTCCAAGCTGTGATTATCTCTCCCCCTCTCTCCCTTTCTCCCTCCACCTCTCCTCTCCAAGCTGTGATTATCTCTCTCCCTCTCTCCCCCACCTCTCCTCTCCAAGCTGTGATTATCTCTCTCTCTCTCCCTCCAACCACCTCTCCTCTCCAAGCTCTGATTCCCTCTCTCCCCCACCTCTCCTCTACAAGCTGTGATTATCTCTCTCCCTCCACCCACCTCTCCTCTCCAAGCTGTGATTATCTCTCTCCATCTCTCCCCCACAACTCCTCTCCAAGCTGTGATTATCTCTCTCCCTCTCTCCCCCATCTCTCCTCTCCAAGCTGTGATTATCTCTCTCTCTCCACCACATCTCCTCTCCAAGCTGTGATTATCTCTCTCTCTCTCTCCCCCACCTCTCCTCTCCAAGCTGTGATTATCTCTCTCTCTACCTCCAACCACCTCTCCTCTCCAAGCTCTGATTCCCTCTCTCCCCCACCTCTCCTCTACAAGCTGTGATTATCTTTCTCCCTCCACCCACCTCTCCTCTCCAAGCTGTGATTATCTCGCACTCTCCACCCACCTCTCCTCTCCAAGCTGTGATTATCTCTCTAAATCCACCCACCTCTCCTCTCCAAGCTGTGATTATCTCTCTCCCTCTCTCCCTCCACCTCTCCTCTCCAAGCTGTGATTATCTATCTCTCTCTCTCCCTCCACCTCTCATCTCCAAGCTGTGATTATCTTTCTCCCTCTCTACCTCCACTTTTCCTCTCCAAGCTGTGATTATCTATCTCTCTCTCTCCCTCCACCTCTCCTCTCCAAGCTGTGATTATCTCTCCCCCTCTCTCCCTCTCTCCCTCCACCTCTCCTCTCCAAGCTGTGATTATCTATCTCTCTCTCTCCCCCACCTCTCCTCTCCAAGCTGTGATTATCTATCTCTCTCTCTCCCTCCACCTCTCCTCTCCAAGCTGTGATTATCTATCTCTCTCTCTCCCTCCACCTCTCCTCTCCAAGCTGTGATTATCTCTCCCCCTCTCTCCCTCTCTCCCTCCACCTCTCCTCTCCAAGCTGTGATTATCTATCTCTCTCTCTCTCTCCCCCACCTCTCCTCTCCAAGCTGTGATTATCTCTCCCCCACCTCTCCTCTCCATGCTGTGATTATCTCTCTCCCTCCAGCCACCTCTCCTCTCCAAGCTGTGATTATCTCTCCCCCACCTCTCCTCTCCATGCTGTAATTATCTCTCTCCCTCCACCTCTCCTCTCCTCTCCAAGCTGTGATTATCTCTCTCCATCTCTCCCCCACAACTCCTCTCCAAGCTGTGATTATCTCTCTCCCTCTCTCCCCCCAACTCTCCTCTCCAAGCTGTGATTATCTCTCTCCCTCTCTCCCCCACCTCTCCTTTCCAAGCTGTGATTATCTCTCTCCCTCCACCCACCTCTCCTCTCCAAGCTGTGATTATCTCTCTCCCTCACCTCTCCTCTCCAAGCTGTGATTATCTCTCTCCCTCCAGCCACCTCTCCTCTCCAAGCTGAGATTATCTCTCTCCCTCCACCCACCTCTCCTCTCCAAACTGTGATTATCTCTCTCCACCCACCTCTCCTCTCCAAGCTGTGATTATCTCTCTCCCTCCACCCACCTCTCCAAGCTGTGATTATCTTTCTCCCTCCACCCACCTCTCCTCTCCAAGCTGTGATTATCTCTCTCTCTCCACCCACCTCTCCTCTCCAAGCTGTGATTATCTCTCTAAATCCACCCACCTCTCCTCTCCAAGCTGTGATTATCTCTCTCCCTCTCTCCCCCACCTCTCCTTTCCAAGCTGTGATTATCTCTCTCTCTCCCCCACCTCTCCTCTCCAAGCTGTGATTATCTCTCTCCCTCTCTCCCCCACCTCTCCTCTCCAAGCTGTGATTATCTATCTCTCTCTCTCCCCCACCTCTCATCTCCAAGCTGTGATTATCTTTCTCCCTCTCCCCCACATCTCCTCTCCAAGCTGTGATTATCTCTCCCCCTCTCTCCCTTTCTCCCTCCACCTCTCCTCTCCAAGCTGTGATTATCTCTCTCCCTCTCTCCCCCACCTCTCCTCTCCAAGCTGTGATTATCTCTCTCTCTCTCCCTCCAACCACCTCTCCTCTCCAAGCTCTGATTCCCTCTCTCCCCCACCTCTCCTCTACAAGCTGTGATTATCTCTCTCCCTCCACCCACCTCTCCTCTCCAAGCTGTGATTATCTCTCTCCATCTCTCCCCCACAACTCCTCTCCAAGCTGTGATTATCTCTCTCCCTCTCTCCCCCATCTCTCCTCTCCAAGCTGTGATTATCTCTCTCTCTCCACCACATCTCCTCTCCAAGCTGTGATTATCTCTCTCTCTCTCTCCCCCACCTCTCCTCTCCAAGCTGTGATTATCTCTCTCTCTACCTCCAACCACCTCTCCTCTCCAAGCTCTGATTCCCTCTCTCCCCCACCTCTCCTCTACAAGCTGTGATTATCTTTCTCCCTCCACCCACCTCTCCTCTCCAAGCTGTGATTATCTCTCACTCTCCACCCACCTCTCCTCTCCAAGCTGTGATTATCTCTCTAAATCCACCCACCTCTCCTCTCCAAGCTGTGATTATCTCTCTCCCTCTCTCCCTCCACCTCTCCTCTCCAAGCTGTGATTATCTATCTCTCTCTCTCCCTCCACCTCTCATCTCCAAGCTGTGATTATCTTTCTCCCTCTCTACCTCCACCTCTCCTCTCCAAGCTGTGATTATCTATCTCTCTCTCTCCCTCCACCTCTCCTCTCCAAGCTGTGATTATCTCTCCCCCTCTCTCCCTCTCTCCCTCCACCTCTCCTCTCCAAGCTGTGATTATCTATCTCTCTCTCTCCCCCACCTCTCCTCTCCAAGCTGTGATTATCTATCTCTCTCTCTCCCTCCACCTCTCCTCTCCAAGCTGTGATTATCTATCTCTCTCTCTCCCTCCACCTCTCCTCTCCAAGCTGTGATTATCTCTCCCCCTCTCTCCCTCTCTCCCTCCACCTCTCCTCTCCAAGCTGTGATTATCTATCTCTCTCTCTCTCTCCCCCACCTCTCCTCTCCAAGCTGTGATTATCTCTCCCCCACCTCTCCTCTCCATGCTGTGATTATCTCTCTCCCTCCAGCCACCTCTCCTCTCCAAGCTGTGATTATCTCTCCCCCACCTCTCCTCTCCATGCTGTAATTATCTCTCTCCCTCCACCTCTCCTCTCCTCTCCAAGCTGTGATTATCTCTCTCCATCTCTCCCCCACAACTCCTCTCCAAGCTGTGATTATCTCTCTCCCTCTCTCCCCCCAACTCTCCTCTCCAAGCTGTGATTATCTCTCTCCCTCTCTCCCCCACCTCTCCTTTCCAAGCTGTGATTATCTCTCTAAATCCACCCACCTCTCCTCTCCAAGCTGTGATTATCTCTCTCCCTCCACCCAACTCTCCTCAACAAGTTGTGATTATCTCTCTCCCTCCAACCACCTCTCCTCTCCAAGCTGTGATTATCTCTCTCCCTCCACCCACCTCTCCGCAACAAGCTGTGATTATCTCTCTCCCTCCACCCATCTCTCCTCTCCATGCTGTGATTATCTCTCTCCCTCCACCCATCTCTCCTCTCCAAGCTGTGATTATCTCTCTCCCTCCACCCACCTCTCCTCTCCAAGCTGTGATTATCTCCCTCCATCTCTCCCCCACAACTCCTCTCCAAGCTGTGATTATCTATCTCCCTCTCTCCCCCCAACTCTCCTCTCCAAGCTGTGATTATCTCTTTCCCTCTCTCCCCCAACTCTCCTTTCCAAGCTGTGATTATCTCTCTCCCTCCACCCACCTCTCCTCTCCAAGCTGTGATTATCTCTCTCCCTCCAGCCACCTCTCCTCTCCAAGCTGTGATTATCTCTCTCCCTCCACCCATCTCTCCTCTCCATGCTGTGATTATCTCTCTCCCTCCACCCACCTCTCCTCTCCAAGCTGTGATTATCTCTCTCCCTCCACCCACCTCTCCTCAACAAGCTGTGATTATCTCTCTCTCTCCCTCCACCCACCTCTCCTCTCCAAGCTGTGATTATCTCTCTCCCTCCACCCACCTCTCCTCAACAAGCTGTGATTATCTCTCTCCCTCCCCCACCTCTCCTCTCCAAGCTGTGATTATCTCTCTCCCTCCACCCACCTCTCCTCTCCAAGCTGTGATTATCTCTCTACCTCCACCCACCTCTCCAAGCTGTGATTATCTCTCTCCCTCCACCCAACTCTCCTCAACAAGCTGTGATTATCTCTCTCCCTCCCCCACCTCTCCTCTCCAAGCTGTGATTATCTCTCTACCTCCACCCACCTCTCCAATCTGTGATTATCTCTCTCACTCCACCCACCTCTCCTCAACAAGCTGTGATTATCTCTCTCCCTCCACCCACCTCTCCTCTCCAAGCTGTTATTATCTCTCTCCCTCCACCCACCTCTCCTCTCCAAGCTGTGATTATCTCTCTCACTCCACCCACCTCTCCTCTCCAAGCTTTGATTATCTCTCTACCTCCACCCACCTCTCCTCTCCAAGCTGTGATTATCTCTCTCCCTCCACCCATCTCTCCTCTCTATGCTGTGATTATCTCTCTCCCTCCACCCACCTCTCCTCTCCCAGCTGTGATTATCTCTCTCCCTCCACCCACCTCTCCTCTCCAAGCTGTGATTATCTCTCTCACTCCACCCACCTCTCCTCTCCAAGCTGTGATTATCTCTCTCCCTCCACCCACCTCTCCTCAACAAGCTGTGATTAACTCTCTCTCTCCCTCCCCCACCTCTCCTCTCCTAGCTGTGATTATCTCTCTCCCTCCATCCACCTCTCCAGTCCAAGCTGTGATTATCTCTCTCCCTCCCCCACCTCTCCAGTCCAAGCTGTGATTATCTCTCTCCCTCCCCCACCTCTCCTCTCCAAGCTGTGATTATCTTTCTCCCTCCCCCACCTCTCCTCTACAAGCTGTGATTATCTCTCTCACTCCACCCACCTCTCCTCTCCAAGCTGTGATTATCTCTCTCCCTCCACCCACTTCTCCTCTCCAAGCTGTGATTATCTCTCTCCCTCCATCCACCTCTCCAGTCCAAGCTGTGATTATCTCCCTCCACCCACCTCTCCTCTCCAAGCTGTGATTATCTCTCTCCCTCCACCCACCTCTCCTCTCCAAGCTGTGATTATCTCCCTCCCCCACCTCTCCTCTCCAAGCTGTGATTATCTCCCTCACGCCCTCCACCTCTCCTCTCCAAGCTGTGATTATCTCCCTCTCTCCCTCCCCCACCTCTCCAAGCTGTGATTATCTCTCTCCCTCCCCCACCTCTCCTCTCCAAGCTGTGATTATCTCTCTCCCTCCACCGAACTCTCCTGTCCAAGCTGTGATTATCTCTTTCCGTCCACCCACCTCTCCTCTCCAAGCTGTGATTATCTCTCTCCTGCTCTCCCCCACCTCTCCTCTCCAAGCTATGATTATCTCTCTCCCTCCACCTCTCCTCTCCAAGCTGTGATTATCTCCCTCCCTCCCCCACCTCTCCTCTCCAAGCTGTGATTATCTCTCTCCCCCCACCTCTCCTCTCCAAGCTGTGATTATCTCTCTCCCTCCACCTCTCCTCTCCAAGCTGTGATTATCTCTCTCCCTCACCCACCTCTCATCTCCAAGCTGTGATTATCTCCCTCTCTCCCCCACCTCTCCTCTCCAAGCTGTGATTATCTCTCTCCCCCCACCTCTCCTCTCCAAGCTGTTATTATCTCTCTCCCTCCCCCACCTCTCCTCTCCAAGCTGTGATTATCTCTCTCCCTCCACCCACCTCTCCTCTCCAAGCTGTGATTATCTCCCTCCCCCACCTCTCCTCTCCAAGCTGTGATTATCTCTCTCCCCCACCTCTCCTCTCCAAGCTGTGATTATCTCCCTCCCCCACCTCTCCTCTCCAAGCTGTGATTATCTCTCTCCCCCACCTCTCCTCTCCAAGCTGTTATTATCTCTCTCCCTCCCTCACCTCTCCTCTCCAAGCTGTGATTATCTCTCTCCCTCCACCCACCTCTCCTCTCCAAGCTGTGATTATCTCCCTCCCCCACCTCTCCTCTCCAAGCTGTGATTATCTCCCTCCCCCACCTCTCCTCTCCAAGCTGTGATTATCTCCCTCCCCCCACCTCTCCTCTCCAAGCTGTGATTATCTCCCTCCCCCACCTCTCCTCTCCAAGCTGTGATTATCTCCCTCCCCCACCTCTCCTCTCCAAGCTGTGATTATCTCTCTCCCTCCACCCACCTCTCCTCTCCAAGCTGTGATTATCTCCCTCCCCCACCTCTCCTCTCTAAGCTGTGATTATCTCCCTCCCCCACCTCTCCTCTCCAAGCTGTGATTATCTCTCTCCCTCCACCCACCTCTCCTCTCCAAGCTGTGATTATCTCCCTCCCCCACCTCTCCTCTCCAAGCTGTGATTATCTCTCTCTCTCCCCCCACCTCTCCTCTCCATGCTGTGATTATCTCTCTCCCTCCACCTCTCCTCTCCATGCTGTGATTATCTCTCTCCCTCCACCTCTCCTCTCCAAGCTGTGATTATCTCTCTCCCTCCACCTCTCCTCTCCAAGCTGTGATTATCTCCCCCCCCCCACCTCTCCTCTCCAAGCTGTTATTATCTCTCTCCCTCCCCCACCTCTCCTCTCCAAGCTGTTATTATCTCTCTCCCTCCCCCACCTCTCCTCTCCAAGCTGTGATTATCTCTCTCCCTCCCCCACCTCTCCTCTCCAAGCTGTGATTATCTCCCTCCCCCACCTCTCCTCTCTAAGCTGTGATTATCTCCCTGTGTGTGTTTACTGCTTTCCATTATATTGTGTACAGTATGGCTAATAATATTGTTATGGACTAAAATAATCTGTGTTTATTATGTATGCACAGTCACTAAAATTAAATCTACCTACACTTACCTCGACTAACCGGTGCCCGGTTAGCCTCCACATTGACTCTGTACCGGTACCCCCTGTATATAGCCTCCAAATTGACTCTGTACCGTAACACCCTGTATATAGCCTCCACATTGACTCTGTACCGGTACCCCCTGTATATAGCCTCCACATTGACTCTGTACCGGTACCCCCTGTATATAGCCTCCACATTGACCCTGTACCAGTACCCCCTGTATATAGCCTCCACATTGACTCTGTACCGTAACACCCTGTATATAGCCTCCACATTGACTCTGTACTGGTACCCCCTGTATATAGCCTCCACATTGACCCTGTACTGTAACACCCTGTATATAGCCTCCACATTGACTCTGTACCGTAACACCCTGTATATAGTCTCCACATTGACTCTGTACCGTAACACCCTGTATATAGCCTCCACATTGACTCTGTACCGTAACACCTTGTATATAGCCTCCACATTGACTCTGTACCGGTACCCCCTGTATATAGCCTCCACATTGACTCTGTACCGGTACACCCTGTATATAGCCTCCAAATTGACTCTGTACCATAACACCCTGTATATAGTCTCCACATTGACTCTGTAACAGTACCCCCTGTATATAGCCTCCACATTGACTCTGTACCGTAACACCCTGTATATAGTCTCATCATTGACTCTGTACCGTAACACCCTGTATATAGTCTCCACATTGACTCTGTACCGTAACACCCTGTATATAGCCTCCACATTGACCCTGTACTGTAACACCCTGTATATAGTCTCCACATTGACTCTGTACCGTAACACCCTGTATATAACCTCCACATTGACTCTGTACCGTAACACCCTGTATATAGCCTCCACATTGACTCTGTACTGGTACCCCCTGTATATAGCCTCCACATTGACTCTGTACCGTAACACCCTGTATATAGCCTCCACATTGACTCTGTACCGTAACACCCTGTATATAGTCTCCACATTGACTCTGTACCGTAACACCCTGTATATAACCTCCACATTGACTCTGTACCGTAACACCCTGTATATAGCCTCCACATTGACTCTGTACCGTAACACCCTGTATATAGTCTCCACATTGACTCTGTACCGTAATACCCTGTATATAGCCTCCACATTGACCCTGTACCAGTACCCCCTGTATATAGCCTCCACATTGACTCTGTACCGTAACACCCTGTATATAGCCTCCACATTGACTCTGTACCGTAACACCCTGTATATAGCCTCCACATTGACTCTGTACTGTAACACCCTGTATATAGTCTCCACATTGACTCTGTACCGGTACCCCATGTATATAGCCTCCACATTGACTCTGTAGCAGTACCCCCCTGTATATAGCCTCCACATTGACTCTGTACCGGTACCCCATGTATATAGCCTCCACATTGACTCTGTAACGGTACCCCCTGTATATAGCCTCCACATTGACTCTTTAGCAGTACCCCCCTGTATATAGCCTCCACATTGACTCTGTACCGGTACCCCATGTATATAGCCTCCACATTGACTCTGTACCGTAACACCCTGTATATAGCCTCCACATTGACTCTGTACCGTAACACCCTGTATATAGCCTCCACATTGACTCTGTAACGGTACACCCTGTATATAGCCTCCACATTGACTCTGTACCGTAACACCCTGTATATAGCCTCCACATTGACTCTGTACCGTAACACCCTGTATATAGCCTCCACATTGACTCTGTAGCGGTACCCCCTGTATATAGCCTCCACATTGACTCTGTACCGGTACCCCCTGTATATAGCCTCCACATTGACTCTGTACCGTAACACCCTGTATATAGCCTCCACATTGACTCTGTACCGGTACCCCCTGTATATAGCCTCCACATTGACTCTGTACTGGTACCCCCTGTATATAGCCTCCACATTGACTCTGTACCGGTACCCCCTGTATATAGCCTCCACATTGACTCTGTACTGGTACCCCCTGTATATAGCCTCCACATTGACTCTGTACCGGTACCCCCTGTATATAGCCTCCACATTGACTCTGTACTGGTACCCCCTGTATATAGCCTCCACATTGACTCTGTACCAGTACCCCCTGTATATAGCCTCCACATTGACTCTGTACTGGTACCCCCTGTATATAGCCTCCACATTGACTCTGTACTGGTACCCCCTGTATATAGCCTCCACATTGACTCTGTACCGGTACCCCCTGTATATAGCCTCCACATTGACTCTGTACTGGTACCCCCTGTATATAGCCTCCACATTGACTCTGTACCAGTACCCCCTGTATATAGCCTCCACATTGACTCTGTACTGGTACCCCCTGTATATAGCCTCCACATTGACTCTGTACTGGTACCCCCTGTATATAGCCTCCACATTGACTCTGTACCAGTACCCCCTGTATTATTGAAGACGTAAGGGGAGAGGACATGTGATCTGCATATCAAACCAATACCAACTGACATACCTTTGTATGCCTCCTCGTCTGTATACCTGCAGACACAGACACTAAAGTTCAGTCATCTGCACTCAATACAGCTAGCCGTCAACATATTCTTATAGCCCACATATTCTGACCTCTCTGCTGATTGATATCCATTGAATTGCATTCATTTTTTGTTTTATGAAAGATTGGCACAACTATGAAAATATATATGGTATCATCATAAAACAGTATGAATTTAGATCATACAAGGGACAAACCTTACCTTAAATTGAGGAGAAATTTACTTTTTTTTTCCCAGTGAAGTGCCTGTACCTGTACCTGTTGTCCTTTCAAATTTAAATCCAACATTTTTCAGTTGGGCAGTTAGGTTCCTGCAAGAACCCTCCTCGATGTACCCCACAACCTTTCGGGTTCCTGGAAGAACCTTTTAGTGGCAATTTTCAGTGCCAAGAACACCAAACAGGTTTTTCTAAAAATGTATGGGCAGAAGATTATAGCCTAGGCCTATATACATCTCTTCATATGGGTGTATAAAATGTATGGGCAGAAGATTGTAGCCTAGGCCTACATACATCTCTTCATATGGGTGTATAAAATGTATGGGCAGAAGATTGTAGCCTAGGCCTACATACATCTCTTCATATGGGTGTATAAAATGTATGGACAGAAGATTGTAGCCTAGGCCTATATACATCTCTTCATATGGGTGTATAAAATGTATGGGCAGAAGATTGTAGCCTAGGCCTATATACATCTCTTCATATGGGTGTATAAAATGTATGGGCAGAAGATTATAGCCTAGGCCTATATACATCTCTTCATATGGGTGTATAAAATGTATGGGCAGAAGATTATAGCCTAGGCCTATATACATCTCTTCATATGGGTGTATAAAATGTATGGGCAGAAGATTATAGCCTAGGCCTATATACATCTCTTCATATGGGTGTATAAAATGTATGGGCAGAAGATTGTAGCCTAGGCCTATATACATCTCTTCACATGGGTGTATAAAATGTATGGCCTTGAAAGCACCTCGGTTACACCATGTTTGTCTGAAAGGGTACGTGGCTTTTTAAAATGCCGCCTCGAAACCTTCTCTGGAGAGCGTTTTAGAAAGCGGCCACTGAATGGCCATTTAACTTGTCGCTTCTTGACACTTCTGAAGCGGGGCTAAAGTCCATCGCTAGGCAACCAGAACTGTCAATCGAATTATCTCCAGTTGCCTGCTGTGTAGCCTGTCTTTCCTGCTTTCTCAGACCACTCACGGCCTAAGACAAGTACTTTGAAGTTTGTTAAATACAATAACTTACCGATGTATTTAGTAGAAGGAGAACACATTTGCCCACCGTCCCATAAAACACACGGCGGGAAAAAAACGACACAGCTGCACATCAATCAGCAAAGTTTTTGTTGTTGTCAGGGTAACAGTACCGAACATTCTACGCGGGAGCACATTTATATCGGTCTGAAAATATACAGAAGCTTCTGACGCGGAACTTAAAAAAAAAAAAATTGTACCTCTTTTTAAAAATATATATAATGTCTGAAAGGTTATCAATTGTCGCTATGACCCGTTACCATAGTGACGTCATACCAATGAACATTGGTTAAACTTGGAGAGAACTTCGTCAGCGAGGGTTATAAGGCCTCTGCACTCTAAAGCATAATACGCGGTGCCCTTCCGGAAGGAATTATTTGCCGCCTGTCGTTCCCGTCTGTAAGTTTAATAGCCTTCGTTCGCAAGTACATTTTTCTCCAGACAGAGAGGATAAATGTGGGTTCCGTTGCCTGTTCTTCTCCTCTGAGAATAATAAATACTGAAGTTAGCAGTGCAAGGTATTTTTTTAAGCAGAATGTTTTGGATTATTAGCATATGAATGACTTTCAATTCGATTGCTGGACTGTCGAAGCCATCCATCCAGTCTTTGTTTAATTGAAATGTCATCCTTTCACCCAATCTATTTTATTTTCGCATTAAATGTTTTATTGTCAAAACTGATCAAAGTTCAGTACGCTTGGCCTATAACCTATAGATAATATTCTAACCATATGATGAAAGTTATCAAACAGACAAAATGTTGTTTCACATTCTGGAATAGAAGCCTCAGAAACAGGAAATAGTCTTTACAGCTGGCTTCACGGTTTCCCTGTTAAAGAGACCTAAAGGAAACTGGACATATCTCCATGAGTTCTAGGAGATTTGTACACTTTGTTGTACCTTTCACAAAAGGTTTGGTGCTACAAAAAGACACGGAAGCCTAAGCTATGATGTTCCTCCCCTGCCTCCATCTCTCCCTCCACCTCTCCCTCTCTCCCTCCCTCCCTCCCTCCTCTCCAAGCTGTGATGTTCTCCCTCCCTCCCTCCCTCCCTCCCTCCCCCCCCCCCTCCCTCCCTCCCTCCCCCCCTCCCTCCCTCCCTCCTCTCCAAGCTGTGATGTTCTCCCCTCCCTCCCTCCCTCCCTCCCTCCCTCCCTCCCTCCCTCCCTCCCTTATCTCTCCTCTCCATGCTGTGATGTTCTCCCCCTCCCCCCCTCCCTCCCTCCCTCCCTCCCTCCCTCCCTCCCCCTCCCTCCATCTCTCCCTCCCTCCTCTCCAAGCTGTGATGTTCTCCCTCCCTCCCTCCCTCCCTCCCTCCCTCCCTCCCTCCCTCCCTCCCCCCCCCCCCCTCCCTCCATCTCTCCCTCCCTCCTCTCCAAGCTGTGATGTTCTCCCTCCCCCCCCCCTCCCTCCATCTCTCCCTCCCTCCTCTCCAAGCTGTGATGTTCTCCCTCCCTCCCTCCCTCCCTCCCTCCCTCCCTAACTCCCTCCACCTCTCCTCTCCAAGCTGTGATGTTCCCTCCTCCCTTTCTCCCCGGCTGCCACCCAGAGCTGTTGCTTTTTTAAATGTTGGTGTGAACTACAGAGAGCCTCTCTGCTCTTCAGCTGTAGGTGTTATTGTAAAAATGTCAAGAGAAAACACATTGTCACAATGTAACTTCACCGTATACCAAACAGAGTACAGAGAGTATCAAGCAGGGAAGCAGCTCAGCAGCTCTCCAATGTGTTTGTGAAAGTTCAATCAGGAAGGTTCATTTAGCTTCATTCAGTAAGCATGAAATAATTCACTTTTTTTCCCCCCTAATCGACGGGCATAGCGGTACTGAATATCAAATCAAATGTATTTATATAGCCCTTCTTACATCAGCTGATATCTCAAAGTGCTGTACAGAAACCCAGCCTAAAACCCCAAACAGCAAGCAATGCAGGTGTAGAAGCACGGTGGCTAGGAAAAACTCCCTTGAAAGGCCAAAACCTTGGAAGAAATCTACAAACATATCCTCATCATCATCATCATCTTCATCATCTTGTTTCTTCTCATCTTTCCTATTAGCCATGTGTGGAATGGCATTCACCTATTGACCTTTTGGCCGATACGCACAATAAGGCACATTCCTCACGCTGGCTGTTTAATCTACGGTCTCACTCTGCCAATCATCACCCTCACGCTGGCTGTCGGTCTCACTCTGCCAATCATCACCCTCACGCTGGCTGTCGGTCTCACTCTGCCAATCATCACCCTCACGCTGGCTGTTTTAATCTACGGTCTCACTCTGCCAATCATTACCCTCACGCTGGCTGTCGGTCTCACTCTGCCAATCATCACCCTCACGCTGGCTGTTTTAATCTACGGTCTCACTCTGCCAATCACCACCCTCACGCTGGATGTTTGTCCTGCCAATCATTACTTTCCTCTCTCTCAACCAATGGGCATAAATCTTGGGTTGTACTTTTATATCTCCAATCCACCAGCAGCTGTAATAACCTTACGGTCTCCCCTTGGAGCAGCTTTCCCCTAGCGGGGCGGGGCGGGGGGGGGGGGGGGGGGGGGGGGGGGGGGGAGTGATGTCATTAGCCCAGCGTATGGTTACCTTCCCTCGTATGGCTCCGAGGATCTTCCCTGAGACGAGACCGTTCCTCCAAACGATTTAACAAAATGCCATGTTGGATTACGTCTTTGTTGTTCATTCCGTTTAATTCAGGACTGGATGGAATTTCCTTATTACGTTTATTTGAACAGCGACAACTACTTAGGTCTCAGTGCACTTCATGACATGTTGATTTAGCTATCTGCTAATTTCCATCTGCAGGGCCTGGGACAAGGCCTTCTATTGGTCTAGCAGGGCCTGGGACAAGGCCTTCTATTGGTCTAGCAGGGCCTGGGACAAGGCCTTCTATTGGTCTAGCAGGGCCTGGGACAAGGTGTCATGTTTTGTCTTTGATCTTCTTGTCTTGTCCCTGTGCTTCCCTCTGCTGGTCTTATTAGGTTCTGTCCCTCTTTCTATCCCTCTCTCTCCTCCTCCCTCTCTCCCTCCCCCGCTCTCTCTCTCTATCGTTCCGTTCCTGCTCCCAGCTGTTTCTCTTTCTCCTAACGACCTCATTTACTCTTTCACACCTGTCCCCTATTTTTGCCCTCTGATTAGAGTCCCTATTTCTCCCTCTGTTTTCCGCTTCAGTCCTTGTCGGATTCTTGTTTGAGGTTTGCTGCTCTGTGTCCTTGTTCCGCCCTGTCGTGTTTTTGCCTTTGTCAGATGCTGCGTGTGAGCAGGTGTCTATGTCAGCTACGGTCTGTGCCTTCCTGAAGCGACCTGCAGTCTGTGGTCGCGGCTCCAGTCGTTCCTCTCTACTGACGAGAGGTTTTCAGTTTCCTGTTTTGGATTAACCTTTGATAATATCCAGGAGAATCATTGTTTGTTTAAAACTGGAATAAAGACTCTGTTTCTATTACGTCGCTTTTGGGTCCTCCTTCACCAGCATAACAGAAGAATCCGACCAAGAATGGACCCAGCGACTACGGATTCTCGCAAGACTGCCATCGAGATCCAGGGAGCAATGCTCGGCAGACACGAGCAGGAATTGTCTGCTGCTCGTCATGCCGTTGAGACCCTGGCCGCTCATGTCTCCGATCTCTCAGGACAGTTTCAGAGTCTTCGTCTCGTGCCACCAGCTACTTCCTGGTCTTCCAAGTCTCCGGAACCTAGGGTTAATAACCCACCTTGTTACTCTGGGCAGCCCACTGAGTGTCGCTCCTTTCTCACCCAGTGTGATATTGTGTTCTCTCTCCAGCCCAACACATACTCTGGAGAGAGAGCTCGGATCGCTTACGTCATATCGCTCCTTACTGGTCGGGCTCGGGAGTGGGGCACAGCTATCTGGGAGGCAAGGGCAGAGTTTTCTAACGTTTATCAGAACTTTAAGGAGGAGATGATACGCGTTTTTGATCGTTCTGTTTTTGGGAAGGAGGCTTCCAGGGTCCTGGCTTCTCTATGTCAAGGTGATCGATCCATAACGGATTACTCTATAGAGTTTCGCACTCTTGCTGCATCCTGTGACTGGAACGAGCCGGCGTTGCTCGCTCGTTTTCTGGAGGGACTTCACGCTGAGGTTAAGGATGAGATTCTCTCCCGGGAGGTTCCCTCCAGCGTGGACTCTTTGATTGCACTCGCCATCCGCATAGAACGACGGGTAGATCTTCGTCACCGAGCTCGTGGAAGAGAGCTCGCGTTAACGGTGTTCCCCCTCTCCGCATCTCAACCATCTTCTCCCACCGGCTCAGAGACTGAGCCCATGCAGCTGGGAGGTATTCGCATCTCGACTAAGGAGAGGGAACGGAGAATCACCAACCGCCTTTGTCTCTATTGCGGTTCTGCTGGACATTTTGTCATGTCATGTCCAGTAAAAGCCAGAGCTCATCAGTAAGCGGAGGGCTACTGGTGAGCGCTACTACTCAGGTCTCTCCATCAAGATCCTGTACTACCTTGTCGGTCCATCTACGCTGGACCGGTTCGGCTGCTTCCTGCAGTGCCTTGATAGACTCTGGGGCTGAGGGTTGTTTTATGGACGAAGCATGGGCTCGGAAACATGACATTCCTCTCAGACAGTTAGGGAGGCCCACGCCCATGTTCGCCTTAGATGGTAGTTCTCTCCCCAGTATCAGATGTGAGACACTACCTTTAACCCTCACAGTATCTGGTAACCACAGTGAGACCATTTCCTTTTTGATTTTTCGTTCACCTTTTACACCTGTTGTTTTGGGTCATCCCTGGCTAGTATGTCATAATCCTTCTATTAATTGGTCTAGTAATTCTATCCTATCCTGGAATGTTTCTTGTCATGTGAAGTGTTTAATGTCTGCTATCCCTCCTGTTTCTTCTGTCCCCTCTACTCAGGAGGAACCTGGTGATTTGACAGGAGTGCCGGAGGAATATCATGATCTACGCACGGTCTTCAGTCGGTCCAGAGCCAACTCTCTTCCTCCTCACCGGTCGTATGATTGTTGTATTGATCTCCTTCCGGGGACCACTCCTCCTCGGGGTAGACTATACTCTCTGTCGGCTCCCGAACGTAAGGCTCTCGAGGATTATCTGTCTGTTTCTCTCGACGCCGGTACCGTGGTGCCTTCTTCCTCTCCCGCCGGAGCGGGGTTTTTCTTTGTTAAGAAGAAGGACGGTACTCTGCGCCCCTGCGTGGATTATCGAGGGCTGAATGACATAACGGTTAAGAATCGTTATCCGCTTCCCCTTATGTCGTCAGCCTTCGAGATGCTGCAGGGAGCCAGGTTCTTTACTAAGTTGGACCTTCGTAACGCTTACCATCTCGTACGCATCAGAGAGGGGGACGAGTGGAAAACGGCGTTTAACACTCCGTTAGGGCATTTTGAATACCGGGTTCTGCCGTTCGGTCTCTCTAATGCTCCAGCTGTCTTTCAGGCATTAGTTAATGATGTACTGAGAGACATGCTGAACATCTTTGTTTTCGTTTACCTTGACGATATCCTGATTTTTTCTCCGTCACTCGAGATTCATGTTCAGCACGTTCGACGTGTACTCCAGCGCCTTTTAGAGAATTGTCTCTACGTGAAGGCTGAGAAGTGCGCCTTTCATGTCTCCTCTGTCACTTTTCTCGGTTCTGTTATTTCCGCTGAAGGCATTCAGATGGATCCCGCTAAGGTCCAGGCTGTCAGCGATTGGCCCGTTCCTAAGTCACGTGTCGAGTTGCAGCGTTTTCTCGGTTTCGCTAATTTCTATCGGCGTTTCATTCGTAATTTCGGTCAAGTGGCTGCCCCTCTCACAGCTCTGACTTCTGTCAAGACTTGCTTTAAGTGGTCCGGTTCCGCCCAGGGAGCTTTTGATCTCCTCAAGAAGCGTTTTACATCCGCCCCTATCCTTGTTACTCCTGACGTCACTAAACAATTCATTGTCGAGGTTGACGCTTCAGAGGTGGGCGTGGGAGCCATTCTGTCCCAGCGCTTCCAGTCTGACGATAAGGTTCATCCTTGCGCTTACTTTTCTCATCGCTTGTCGCCATCGGAACGCAACTATGATGTGGGTAACCGCGAACTGCTCGCTATCCGCTTAGCCATAGGCGAATGGCGACAGTGGTTGGAGGGGGCCACCGTTCCTTTTGTCGTTTGGACTGACCATAAGAACCTTGAGTACATCCGTTCTGCCAAACGACTTAATGCACGTCAAGCTCGTTGGGCGTTGTTTTTCGCTCGTTTCGAGTTCGTGATTTCCTATCGCCCGGGAAATAAGAACACCAAGCCTGATGCCTTATCCCGTCTCTTTAGTTCTTCTGTGGTTTCTACCGACCCCGAGGGGATTCTCCCTGAAGGGCGTGTTGTCGGGTTGACGGTCTGGGGAATTGAGAGACAGGTAAAGCAAGCACTCACTCACACTGCGTCGCCGCGCGCTTGTCCTAGTAACCTTTTGTTTGTTCCTGTCTCTACTCGTCTGGCTGTTCTTCAGTGGGCTCATTCTGCCAAGTTAGCTGGCCACCCCGGCGTTCGGGGTACGCTTGCTTCTATTCGCCAGCGGTTTTGGTGGCCTACTCAGGAGCGGGACACACGCCGTTTCGTGGCTGCTTGTTCGGACTGCGCGCAGACTAAGTCAGGTAACTCTCCTCCTGCCGGTCGTCTCAGACCGCTTCCCATTCCTTCTCGACCATGGTCTCACATCGCCTTAGACTTTATTACCGGTCTGCCTTCGTCTGCGGGGAAGACTGTGATTCTTACGGTTATCGATAGGTTCTCCAAGGCGGCACATTTCATTCCCCTCGCTAAGCTTCCTTCCGCTAAGGAGACGGCACAAATCATCATTGAGAATGTGTTCAGAATTCATGGCCTCCCGTTAGACGCCGTTTCAGACAGAGGTCCGCAATTCACGTCACAGTTTTGGAGGGAGTTCTGTCGTTTGATTGGTGCTTCCGTCAGTCTCTCTTCCGGGTTTCATCCCCAGTCTAACGGTCAAGCAGAAAGGGCCAATCAGTCGATTGGTCGCATTTTACGCAGCCTTTCGTTTCGAAACCCTGCGTCTTGGGCAGAACAGCTCCCCTGGGCTGAGTACGCTCACAACTCGCTTCCTTCGTCTGCTACCGGGCTATCTCCGTTTCAGAGTAGTCTTGGTTACCAGCCTCCTCTGTTCTCGTCCCAGCTCGCCGAGTCCAGCGTTCCCTCCGCTCAGGCTTTTGTCCAACGTTGTGAGCGCACTTGGAGGAGGGTCAGGTCTGCACTTTGCCGTTACAGGGCGCAGACTGTGAGAGCCGCCAATAAACGTAGGATTAAGAGTCCTAGGTATTGTCGCGGTCAGAGAGTGTGGCTTTCCACTCGTAACCTTCCCCTTACGACAGCTTCTCGCAAGTTGACTCCGCGGTTCATTGGTCCGTTCCGTGTCTCTCAGGTCGTCAATCCTGTCGCTGTGCGACTGCTTCTTCCGCGACATCTTCGTCGCGTCCACCCTGTCTTCCATGTCTCTTGTGTCAAGCCTTTTCTTCGCGCTCCCGTTCGTCTTCCCTCCCCCCCTCCCGTCCTTGTCGAGGGCGCACCTATTTACAAGGTACGGAAGATCATGGACATGCGTTCTCGGGGACGTGGTCACCAGTACTTAGTGGATTGGGAGGGTTACGGTCCTGAGGAGAGGAGTTGGGTTCCTTCTCGGGACGTGCTGGACCGTTCGTTGATTGATGATTTCCTTCGTTGCCGCCAGGGTTCCTCCTCGAGTGCGCCAGGAGGCGCTCGGTGAGTGGGGGGGTACTGTCATGTTTTGTCTTTGATCAATCATGTCTTGTCCCTGTGCTTCCCTCTGCTGGTCTTATTAGGTTCTTTCCCTCTTTCTATTCCTCTCTCTCCTCCTCCCTCTCTCCCTCCCCCGCTCTCTCTCTCTATCGTTCCGTTCCTGCTCCCAGCTGTTTCTCTTTCTCCTAACGACCTCATTTACTCTTTCACACCTGTCCCCTATTTTTGCCCTCTGATTAGAGTCCCTATTTCTCCCTCTGTTTTCCGCTTCTGTCTTTGTCGGATTCTTGTTTGAGGTTTGCTGCTCTGTGTCCTTGTTCCGCCCTGTCGTGTTTTTGCCTTTGTCAGATGCTGCGTGTGAGCAGGTGTCTATGTCAGCTACGGTCTGTGCCTTCCTGAAGCGACCTGCAGTCTGTGGTCGCGTCTCCAGTCGTTCCTCTCTACTGACGAGAGGTTTTCAGTTTCCTGTTTTGGATTTACCTTTGATAATATCCAGGAGAATCATTGTTTGTTTAAAACTGGAAAAAAGACTCTGTTTGTATTACGTCGCTTTTGGGTCCTCCTTCATCAGCATAACACAAGGCCTTCTATTGGTCTAGCAGGGCCTGGGACAAGGCCTTCTATTGGTCTAGCAGGGCCTGGGACAAGGCCTTCTATTGGTCTAGCAGGGCCTGGGACAAGGCCTTCTATTGGTCTAGCAGGGCCTGGGACAAGGCCTTCTATTGGTCTAGCAGGGCCTGGGACAAGGCCTTCTATTGGTCTAGCAGGGCCTGGGACAAGGCCTTCTATTGGTCTAGCAGGGCCTGGGACAAGGCCTTCTATTGGTCTAGCAGGGCCTGGGACAAGGCCTTCTATTGGTCTAGCAGGGCCTGGGACAAGGCCTTCTATTGGTCTAGCAGGGCCTGGGACAAGGCCTTCTATTGGTCTAGCAGGGCCTGGGACAAGGCCTTCTATTGGTCTAGCAGGGCCTGGGACAAGGCCTTCTATTGGTCTAGCAGGGCCTGGGACAAGGCCTTCTATTGGTCTAGCAGGGCCTGGGACAAGGCCTTCTATTGGTCTAGCAGGGCCTGGGACAAGGCCTTCTATTGGTCTAGCAGGGCCTGGGACAAGGCCTTCTATTGGTCTAGCAGGGCCTGGGACAAGGCTTTCTATTGGTCTAGCAGTGCCTGCGACAAGGCCTTCTATTGGTCTAGTAGGGCCTGGGACAAGGCCTTCTATTGGTCTAGCAGGGCCTGGGACAAGGCCTTCTATTGGTCTAGCAGGGCCTGGGACAAGGCCTTCTATTGGTCTAGCAGGGCCTGGGACAAGGCCTTCTATTGGTCTAGCAGGGCCTGGGACAAGGCCTTCTATTGGTCTAGCAGGGCCTGGGACAAGGCCTTCTATTGGTCTAGCAGGGCCTGCGACAAGGCCTTCTATTGGTCTAGTAGGGCCTGGGACAAGGCCTTCTATTGGTCTAGCAGGGCCTGGGACAAGGCCTTCTATTGGTCTAGCAGGGCCTGGGACAAGGCCTTCTATTGGTCTAGCAGGGCCTGGGACAAGGCCTTCTATTGGTCTAGCAGGGCCTAGGACAAGGCCTTCTATTGGTCTAGTAGGGCCTGGGACAAGGCCTTCTATTGGTCTAGCAGGGCCTGGGACAAGGCCTTCTATTGGTCAAGCAGGGCCTGGGACAAGGCATTCTATTGGTCTAGCAGGGCCTGGGACAAGGCCTTCTATTGGTCTAGCAGGGCCTGGGACAAGGCCTTCTATTGGTCTAGCAGGGCCTGGGACAAGGCCTTCTATTGGTCTAGTAGGGCCTGGGACAAGGCCTTCTATTGGTCTAGCAGGGCCTGGGACAAGGCCTTCTATTGGTCTAGCAGGGCCTGGGACAAGGCCTTCTATTGGTCTAGTAGGGCCTGGGACAAGGCCTTCTATTGGTCTAGCAGGGCCTGGGACAAGGCCTTCTATTGGTCTAGCAGGGCCTGGGACAAGGCCTTCTATTGGTCTAGCAGGGCCTGGGACAAGGCCTTCTATTGGTCTAGCAGGGCCTGGGACAAGGCCTTCTATTGGTCTAGCAGGGCCTGGGACAA
This sequence comes from Salvelinus fontinalis, assembly GCF_029448725.1. NCBI lineage: Eukaryota > Metazoa > Chordata > Actinopteri > Salmoniformes > Salmonidae > Salvelinus > Salvelinus fontinalis. The sequence goes on from NC_074671.1 coordinate 4,480,172, forward strand.
GGCCTTCTATTGGTCTAGTAGGGCCTGGGACAAGGCCTCATATTGGTCTAGCAGGGCCTGGGACAAGGCCTTCTATTGGTCTAGCAGGGCCTGGGACAAGGCCTTCTATTGGTCTAGTAGGGCCTGGGACAAGGCCTTCTATTGGTCTAGCAGGGCCTGGGACAAGGCCTTCTATTTGTCTAGCAGGGCCTGGGAAAAGGAGACTGATGTGAACTGAAAGAAAAACAGTGAAAGTATACTTCAGCTAAGTGGATGCTTTGTGAACAACAAGGTCTACAGTCTACAGTTCTTAAAAAATAAGAAGAAGAATTATGTGTCCCTCCTCTCCCCTCTCATCTCTTCTCCCCTCCTCTCCCCTCCCATCCCCTCCTCTCCCCTCCCCTTCCCTCCCCTCCTGTCCCTCCCCTCCCCTCCTCTCCCCTCCCCTCCCATCCCCTCCCCTCCTATCCTCCCCTAGCCTCCCCTCCTCTCCCCTCCTCTCCCCTGGGTGATAACATGTTGGCAACATGATGTCGCTAATGAACACTTGTGATGATGAGAGTTTCTACTAATAAACCCTTGTGGGAGGACAAATATGGGAATCTATTCATTCAAGGGCTAACAAGTGACTCTCCAAACTCATTTCAGTATTGAACCACTGTGTAAAACTAATTTCAGTATTGAACCGCTGTGTCAAACTAATTTCACTGTTGAAATGTTGTATATAACTTATTTTCATTGTTGAAGTGGTAAAGATTGTTCATTTGGTTTACTAAATCATTTTTGTTGTTAATACTTGTTTTTCATTTATATTAAAATGTGGAACTTGAACATCTGACTGCGACGTACACTCTCTGTCCTGAACGATCTGAGAGGATCTGACCAGAGAAACAGAGAGGGAACAAGTCCTGAACGATCTGAGAGGATTTTATTTATTTTATTTTATTTAACCTTTATTTAACCAGGTAGGCAAATTGAGAACACGTTCTCATTTACAATTGCGACCTGGCCAAGATAAAGCAAAGCAGTTCGACACATACAACAACACATAGTTACACATGGAGTAAAAACAAACATATAGTCAATAATACAGTGAAAAAAAATAAGTCTACAGTATATACAATGTGAGCAAGTGAGGTGAGATAAGGGGGGTGAAGGCAAACAGATATATGTATAAATAAATAAAAATATAAAAAGGCCATGGAGGCGAAGTGAGTACAACACAGCAAGTAAAATAAAAACTAAAAAAAACACTGGAATGGTTGGTTTGCATTGGAAGAAAGTGCAAAGTAGAGACAGAAATAATGGGGTGCAAAGGAGCAAAATAAATTAATAAATAAATACAGTAGGTAAAGAGGTAGTTGTTTGGGCTAAATTGTAGATGGGTTATGTACAGGTGCAGTAATCTATGAGCTGCTCTGACAGCTGGTGCTTAAAGCTAGTGAGGGAGATAGGTGTTTCCAGTTTCAGAGATTTTTGTAGTTCGTTCCAGTCATTGGCAGCAGAGAACTGGAAGGAGAGGCGTCCAAAGGAAGAATTGGTTTTGGGGGTGACTAGAGAGATATACCTGCTGGAGCGCGTGCTACGGGTAGGTGCTGCTATGGTGACCAGCGAGCTGAGATAAGGGGGGACTTTACCTAGCAGGGTCTTGTAGATGACCTGGAACCAATGGGTTTGGCGACGAGTATGAAGCGAGGGCCAGCCAACGAGAGTGTACAGGTCGCAGTGGTGGGTAGTATATGGGGCTTTGGTGACAAAACGGATGGCACTGTGATAGACTGCATCCAATTTATTGAGTAGGGTTTTGGAGGCTATTTTGTAAATGACATCACCGAAGTCGAGGATTGGTAGGATGGTCAGTTTTACAAGGGTATGTTTGGCAGCATGAGTAAAGGATGCTTGTTGCGGAATAGGAAGCCAATTCTAGATTTGACTTTGGATTGGAGATGTTTGATGTGGGTCTGGAAGGAGAGTTTACAGTCTAACCAGACACCTAGGTATTTGTAGTTGTCCACATATTCTAAGTCAGAGCCGTCCAAAGTAGTGATGTTGGACAGGCGGGCCGAGCAGGCAGCGATCGGTTGAAGAGCATGCATTTGGTTTTACTTGTATTTAAGAGCAGTTGATCTGACCAGAATCTGACCAGAGAAACAGAGAGGGAACAAGTCCTGAACGATCTAAGAGGATCTGACCAGAGAAACAGAGAGGGAACAAGTCCTGAACGATCTGAGAGGATCTGACCAGAGAAACAGAGAGGGAACAAGTCCTGAACGATCTGAGAGGATCTGACCAGAGAAACAGAGAGGGAACAAGTCCTGAACGATCTGAGAGGATCTGACCAGAGAAACAGAGAGGGAACAAGTCCTGAACGATCTGAGAGGATCTGACCAGAGAAACAGAGAGGGAACAAGTCCTGAACGATCTAAGAGGGATATGTTCTGACTAAAGAAACAGCTGTTCAAATGACAAGTGTTCGCTGAGGATACTGCTAAAAGACTATTGACTAGCAGACGAGACCAACGTGTGCGTGTGCGTGTGCGTGTGCGTGTGCGTGTGCGTGTGCGTGTGCGTGTGCGTGTGTGTGTGTAGTCCACCAATTAGGTGAATCCAGCTGTACAACATTGATGTAACAACAGTGTTTGTGTGACATTTAGCAGCGCAGGTCTGCAGAGGTCCTTTTCAATGACAGGTCAAGATCTGATATGTAATCATATGTTTACCAGGCTGAAAGGATGGATACGGTTGGACAGTGAAGAGCTCTGCATTTCTGTATCCCGGGAAAATACCCAATTAGACGAGCACTGTAGACTAATCTATAAATATCAAACATGAGACGAAGGTAGAGAGTGAAACGGAGAGGATACTACAATTTCTTCCGTATCGCAGATTGACGCGAGGGACTTGTTCAGCATGTCCTTTCCTGGTGAATAGACATCAAAGTATTCATCTGTTATTCTGTAGGAAACAACGGTAGCAGAAATATCACTGAAGAAACACTTCCTTGTCTTGATGTTTGTGATGAAGCAGGTCGTGTCATAATGAATCTCTCTCATCCGTTTCTCCCACCAGATAAAAGAGAAAAAGAAGCATCTCCTCCCACCACCTCTCTTCCTGCCCTCTCCTCCCTCCACCTCTCTCCCCCTCTCTCTTCCAGCCCTCTCTTCCTTCCCTCTCTTCCTTCCCTCTATATTTTCCCATTCTCACTTCCTTCCCTCTCTTCCTGTCCTCTCCTCCTTCCCTCTCCTCCCTCCACCTCTCTTCCTGCCCTCTCCTCCCTCCACCTCTCTTCCCGCCCTCTCTTCCAGCCCTCTCTTCCTGTCTTCTCTTCCTTCCCTCTCTTCCTGTCCTCTCTTCCCGTCTTCTCTTCCTTCCCTCTCTTCCCGTCTTCTCTTCCTTCCCCCTCTTCCCATCCTCTCTTCCTTCCCCCTCTTCCCATCCTCTCTTCCCGTCCTCTCTTCCCGTCCTCTCTTCCTTCCCTCTCTTCCCATCCTCTCTTCCTGTCCTCTCTTCCCGTCCTCTCTTCCCGTCCTCTCTTCCCGTCCTCTCTTCCTTCCCTCTCTTCCCGTCCTCTCTTCCTTCCCCCTCTTCCCATCCTCTCTTCCTGTCCTCTCTTCCTGTCCTCTCTTCCTGTCCTCTCTTCCCGTCCTCTCTTCCTGTCCTCTCTTCCCGTCCTCTCTTCCTTCCCTCTCTTCCCGTCCTCTCTTCCTTCCCCCTCTTCCCATCCTCTCTTCCTGTCCTCTCTTCCTGTCCTCTCTTCCTGTCCTCTCTTCCCGTCCTCTCTTCCTGTCCTCTCTTCCTGTCCTCTCTTCCTGTCCTCTCTTCCCGTCCTCTCTTCCTGTCCTCTCTTCCTTCCCTCACTTCCTGTCCTCTCTTCCCGTCCTCTCTTCCTGTCCTCTCTTCCCGTCCTCTCTTCCTTCCCTCTCTTCCTTGCCTCTCTTCCCGTCCTCTCTTCCTGTCTTCTCTTCCCGTCTTCTCTTCCCGTCTTCTCTTCCCGTCTTCTCTTCCCGTCTTCTCTTCCCGTCTTCTCTTCCCGTCTTCTCTTCCCGTCTTCTCTTCCCGTCTTCTCTTCCCGTCCTCTCTTCCTGTCCTCTCTTCCTTCCCTCACTTCCTGTCCTCTTTTCCTTCCCTCTCTTCCTGTCCTCTCTTCCCGTCCTCTCTTCCTTCCCTCTCTTCCCGTCCTCTCTTCCTGTCCTCTCTTCTCGTCCTCTTTTCCTTCCCTCTCTTCCTTCCTCTCTTCTCGTTCTCTCTTCCCGTCCCCTCTTCCTGTCCTCTTTTCCCATCCTCTCTTCCCTTTCTCTCTTCCCTCCCACTCTTCTCTCTGTTCCCTTCCTCTCCTCCCTTTCTCTCTTCCCTCCCACTCTTCTCTCTCTTCCCTCCCTCTCTTCCCTTTCTCTCTTCCCGTCCCCTCTTCCTGTCCTCCCTTCCCGTCCTCTCTTCCTGTCCTCTCTTCTCGTCTTCTCTTCCTGTCCTCTCTTCTCGTCTTCTCTTCCTTCCCTCTCTTGTCATTCTCTCTTCCTTCCCTCTCTTCCAGTTCTCTCTTCCCGTCCTCTCTTCCCTTCCTCTCTTCCCGTCCTCTCTTCCCTTTCTGTCTTCCCTCCCACTCTTCCCTCCCTTCCCTCCCTCTCCTCCCTTTCTCTCTTCCCTCCCTCTCTTCCATACTTCCATCATTCATCCACCTCTCATGCATGATTGAGAGGCTTCTGTCACTCTGTCACTAGCGAAGTGAAGGAGAGGACTGCATCATTTATACAGAGCTCCTTCGACACTCCGTCAGACGATATGGTTAAAGATGACAAATCACTGACTTTATTAAACTGTTTTATAAAAGGGGAAAATAAACCATAACAAAAGTCGAAATAGACAACAATCCTTTTCCCGGAACAACTAACATTATTTTCTGTGTTTTTCTATGTGCTGAGCTAATCTTTCAGATGAATTCTGTGTTTCTCTCTGTGCTAAGCTAATCTTTTAGTGATTCTGCTAAATTGTTCTAGTCTCCTGTGTAACCTGAAGGGAGAGCAGCCAGGGATTTGCCGTTGCTATGAAGGAAACAAAATGGTTCATCAAAGCAGCTTCTGGGGAGCGGAAGAGCAGAGAGAGAGAGAGATAGATAGAGAAGAGAGAGAGAGAGAGAGATAGAGAGAGAGAAAGAGAGAGGGAGAGAGAGAAAGAGAGAGGGAGAGAGAGGGAGAGAGAGGGAGAGAAGAGAGAGAGAGAGAAGAGAGAGAGATAGAGAGAGAGAGAGAGAAGAGAGAGAGAGAGAAGCGAGAGAGAGAGAGAGAAGCGAGAGAGAGAGATAGAGATAGAGAGAGAAAGAGAGAGGGAGAGAGAGGGAGAGAAGAGAGATAGAGAGAAGAGAGAGAGAGAGAGAAAAGAGAGAGAGAGAGAGAGAAGCGAGAAAGATAGAGAGAGAAGCGAGAGAGAGATAGAGATAGAGAAGTTAGAGAGAGAGCGAAAGAGAGAGAGAGCGAAAGAGAGAGAGAAGAGAGAGCGAAAGAGAGAGAGAGCGAAAGAGAGAGAGAGAGAGAGAGAGAGAGAGAGGAGAGAGGAGAGAGAGAGAGAGAGGAGAGAGAGAGAGAGAGAGAGAGAGAGAGAGAGAGAGAGAGAGAGAGAGAGAGAGAGAGAGAGAGAGAGAGAGAGAGAGAGAGAGAGAGAGAGAGAGAGAGAGAGAGAGAGAGAGAGAGAGAGAGAGAGAGAGAGAGAGAGAGAGAGAGAGAGAGAGAGAGAGAGAGGCTATTTCTGTCAGGAGCATTGTGCAGCATGGTGTGGTGTTTATCTTTTTGTTCATTCTCTCTTTTCCCTCAGTGGAGCCGACCAGGCTAACGCTCTATACTAGGTTATGCTACAGCTCTACACTACGTTATGCCACAGTCCAGGGCTAATATTAGCTGTCTAGGCTAATGCTCTATAGTACGTTATAACTGTGGCATAACGTTACAGTACGGAAGAGGGGACCCACCATACCACCCACATTACAGTATGACCCACAACTACCCACCTCACCACCCACAGTCCCACTCATACAACCACCTACATTACCATCCACCCTATCACCCACCATACCGCCCAGAAAACCACCCACATTACCACCCACAACCACCCACCATACCACCCACATTACAGTACTACCCACAGCTACCCACCTCACCACCCACAATACCACCCACATTACAGTACTACCCACAACTACTCACCACCCACATTACAATAGCACCCACCCATAACCACCCACCAACCACCCACATTACAGTACTACCCACAGCTACCCACCTCACCACCCACACAACCACCCACATTACCACCCACCATACCACCCACCTTACCACCCACATTGCCACCCACATTACCACCCACACAACCACCCACATTACCATCCACCATACCACCCACTATGCCAGCCACATTACCACCCACATTGCCACCCACATTACCACCCACATTACCACCCACATTACCACCCACATTACCACCCACATTACCACCCACCCGACATCCACCTGACCACCCGCATCACTGTTTTGTGTTTTCTGATCTTTTTGACATTAAATTGCATTATATATTCTGAACGAAACAGATTTAAGTTTATTTTGAACATTAATATTTGTTGTAGTGAATATAAATATGTCTCTACTTAAATAATTAAACTTCATTGACAATTATTTTGAAGTTTAAGTAATAAGTAGTTCTGATTTAGTAATTTTCGGTGGTTGTAGTGGTAGAGCTGTAACCAGGAAGTAACTCGTGGTAGAGCTGTAACCAGGAAATATCTAGTGGTAGAGCTGTAACCAGGAAGTAACACGTGGTAGAGCTGTAACCAGGAAGTAACTTGTGGTAGAGCTGTAACCAGGAAGTAACTCGTGGTAGAGCTGTAACCAGGAAATATCTCGTGGTAGAGCTGTAACCAGGAAATATCTAGTGGTAGAGCTGTAACCAGGAAATATCTCGTGGTAGAGCTGTAACCAGGAAATATCTAGTGGTAGAGCTGTAACCAGGAAATATCTAGTGGTAGAGCAGCTGGAACCAGGAAATATCTAGTGGTAGAGCTGTAACCAGGAAGTAACTCGTGGTAGAGCTGTAACCAGGAAATATCTAGTGGTAGAGCTGTAACCAGGAAATATCTAGTGGTAGAGCTGTAACCAGGAAATATCTAGTGGTAGAGCTGTAACCAGGAAATAACTACTTGTAGAGCAGCTGGAACCAGGAAATAACTGGTGGTACAGCTGTAACCAGGAAGTAACTACTTGTAGAGCAGCTGGAACCAGGAAATAACTGGTGGTAGAGCTGTAACCAGGAAGTAACTCGTGGTAGAGCTGTAACCAGGAAATATCTAGTGGTAGAGCTGTAACCAGGAAATATCTAGTGGTAGAGCTGTAACCAGGAAGTAACTCGTGGTAGAGCTGTAACCAGGAAGTAACTCGTGGTAGAGCTGTAACCAGGAAATATCTAGTGGTAGAGCTGTAACCAGGAAATATCTAGTGGTAGAGCTGTAACCAGGAAATAACTACTTGTAGAGCAGCTGGAACCAGGAAATAACTGGTGGTACAGCTGTAACCAGGAAGTAACTACTTGTAGAGCAGCTGGAACCAGGAAATAACTGGTGGTACAGCTGTAACCAGGAAGTAACTACTTGTAGAGCAGCTGGAACCAGGAAATAACTGGTGGTACAGCTGTAACTAGTGGTAGAGCTGTAACCAGGAAGTAACTCGTGGTAGAGCTGTACCAGGAAATATCTAGTGGTAGAGCTGTAACCAGGAAATAACTAGTGGTAGAGCTGTAACCAGGAAATAACTACTTGTAGAGCAGCTGGAACCAGGAAATAACTGGTGGTACAGCTGTAACCAGGAAGTAACTAGTGGTAGAGCTGTAACCAGGAAATAACTGGTAATACAGGTGTAACCAGGAAATAACTAGTGGTACAGCTGTAACCAGGAAATAACTAGTGGTACAGCTGTAACCAGGAAATAACTGGTGGTACAGCTGTAACCAGGAAGTAACTCGTGGCAGAGCTGTAACCAGGAAATAACTCGTGGCAGAGCTGTAACCAGTACATGAAGCTGCATTGGCCTCTGTCATTGAGTGTACATGACCTTGATGATGGTGGGAAAGGATGTATCATTATTAAAAGTCAATTTGACTGACAGTTTTTGATATTCGTTCATCATAGCAAAGCTAACTGCTTAAATACTGTTTTAGAAATATCAGTGTGTCTGACTACTTGTAAAGGTAGTCATTGTTGTTCTCCCCCTTAGACGAGGAGGAGCATGGATAGGACCAAGATGCGGATTGAGGGAAATAAGCCATCTTTTAATGAAAACAGCAAACAAGACACTACAACACTACAAAACAACAAACGTGACTAACCTTCAACCGTCCATGTGTGGACACAGGAACAAACACCCACAAAACCCCAGTGAAACCCTGGCTGCCTTAGTATGACTCTCAATTAGAGACAAACGATACACACCTGTCTCTAATTGAGAATCATACCAGGCCGAACACAAAAACCAACCTAGAAATACAAAACATAGACTGCCCACCCAAAACACACGCCCTGACCAAAAACACATACAAAAACAACATAAAACAGGTCAGGACCGTTACAGAACCCCCCCCTCAAGGTGCGAACGCCGGGCGCACCAGCACAAAGTCCAGGGGAGGGTCTGGGTGGGCAGTTGACCACGGTGGTGGCTCAGGCTGAGGGCGAGGTCCCCACCCCACCATAATCAATCCCCGCTTCTTTATCCCCCTCCCAATGACCACCCTCCCACTAACACCACCTAAATGAAGGGGCAGCACCGGGATAAGGGGCAGCACCGGGATAAGGGGCAGCACCGGGATAAGGGGCGGCAGGTCCTGGCTGAGGGACTCCGGCAGGTCCTGGCTGAGGGACTCCGGCAGGTCCTGGCTGAGGGACTCCGGCAGGTCCTGGCTGAGGGACTCCGGCAGGTCCTGGCTGAGGGACTCCGGCAGGTCCTGGCTGAGGGACTCCGGCAGGTCCTGGCTGAGGGACTCCGGCAGGTCCTGGCTGAGGGACTCCGGCAGGTCCTGGCTGAGGGACTCCGGCAGGTCCTGGCTGAGGGACTCCGGCAGGTCCTGGCTGAGGGACTCCGGCAGGTCCTGGCTGTGGGACTCCGGCAGGTCCTGGCTGAGGGACTCCGGCAGGTCCTGGCTGAGGGACTCCGGCAGGTCCGGGCGTAGGGACTCCGGCAGGTCCGGGCTGAGGGACTCCGGCAGGTCCGGGCTGAGGGACTCCGGCAGGTCCGGGCTGAGGGACTCCGGCAGGTCCGGGCTGAGGGACTCCGGCAGGTCCGGGCTGAGGGACTCCGGCAGGTCCGGGCTGAGGGACTCCGGCAGGTCCGGGCTGAGGGACTCCGGCAGGTCCGGGCTGAGGGACTCCGACCGGTCCGGGCTGAGGGACTCCGGCAGGTCCGGGCTGAGGGACTCCGGCAGGTCCGGGCTGAGGGACTCCGGCAGGTCCGGGCTGAGGGACTCCGGCAGGTCCTGGCTGAGGGACTCCGGCAGGTCCTGGCTGAGGGACTCCGGCAGGTCCTGGCTGAGGGACTCCGGCAGGTCCTGGCTGAGGGACTCCGGCAGGTCCTGGCTGGACGGCTCCGGCAGGTCCTGGCTGGACGGCTCCGGCAGGTCCTGGCTGGACGGCTCCGGCAGGTCCTGGCTGGACGGCTCCGGCAGGTCCTGGCTGGACGGCTCCGGCAGGTCCTGGCTGGACGGCTCCGGCAGGTCATGGCTGGACGGCTCTGGCTGGTCATGGCAGGACGGCTCTGGCTGGTCATGGCAGGACGGCTCTGGCTGGTCATGGCAGGACGGCTCTGGCGCTAGGCAGACGGCAGACTCTGGCCGGCTGAGACGCACTATAGGCCTGGTGCGTGGTACCGGAACTGGAGGTACCGGGCTGGAGACACGCACCATAGGGAGAGTGCGTGGAAGAGGAACAGGGCTCTGGAGATGCACTGGAAGCCTGGTGCGTGGTGTAGGCACTGGTGGTACTGAGCTGGGGTGGGAAGGTGGCGCCGGATATACCGGACCGTGAAGGAGGACACGTGCTCTTGAGCACCGAGCCTCCCCAACCTTACCAGGTTGAATGGTCCCCGTAGCCCTGCCAGTGCGGCGAGGTGGAATAGCCCGCACTGGGCTATGCAGGCGAACCGGGGACACCACCTGTAAGGCTGGTGCCATGTACGCCGGCCCGAGGAGACGTACTGGAGACCAGATACGTTGGGCCGGCTTCATGGCACTCGGCTCGATGCCCAACCTAGCCCTCCCAGTGCGGCAAGGTGGAATAGCCCGCACTGGGCTAAGCACGCGTACTGGGGACACCGTGCGCTTTACCGCATAACACGGTGTCTGACCAGTACGACGCCCTCTTACTCCACGGCAAGCCCGGGGAGTTGGCTCAGGTATCCAACCCGGCTTCGCCACACTCCCCTTTAGCCCCCCCCCCCCAAGAAATTTTTGGGTGAGCCTCTCGGGCTTCCAGCCGCTCTGCCTTGCTTTTGCCTCATAAAACCTCCTCTCCGCTTTTGCTGCCTCCAGCTCCGCTTTGGGGCGGCGACACTCCTCTGGCTCTGCCCAGGGTCCTTCTCCGTCCAGAATCTCCTCCCAAGTCCATTCCTCTTTTCCCCATTGCTGTAGTTCCTTTTCTCTCTCCTCAATCCGCTTGGTCCTGTTGTGGTGGGTGTTTCTGTAAAGGTAGTCATTGTTGTTCTCCCCCTTAGACGAGAAGGAGCATGGATAGGACCAAGATGCGGATTGAGGGAAATAAGCCATCTTTTAAATGAAAACAGCAAACAAGACACTACAACACTACAAAACAACAAACGTGACTAACCTTCAACCGTCCATGTGTGGACACAGGAACAAACACCCACAAAACCCCAGTGAAACCCTGGCTGCCTTAGTATGACTCTCAATTAGAGACAAACGATACACACCTGTCTCTAATTGAGAATCATACCAGGCCGAACACAAAAACCAACCTAGAAATACAAAACATAGACTGCCCACCCAAAACACACGCCCTGACCAAAAACACATACAAAAACAACATAAAACAGGTCAGGACCGTTACAGAACCCCCCCCTCAAGGTGCGAACGCCGGGCGCACCAGCACAAAGTCCAGGGGAGGGTCTGGGTGGGCAGTTGACCACGGTGGTGGCTCAGGCTGAGGGCGAGGTCCCCACCCCACCATAATCAATCCCCGCTTCTTTATCCCCCTCCCAATGACCACCCTCCCACTAACACCACCTAAATGAAGGGGCAGCACCGGGATAAGGGGCAGCACCGGGATAAGGGGCAGCACCGGGATAAGGGGCGGCAGGTCCTGGCTGAGGGACTCCGGCAGGTCCTGGCTGAGGGACTCCGGCAGGTCCTGGCTGAGGGACTCCGGCAGGTCCTGGCTGAGGGACTCCGGCAGGTCCTGGCTGAGGGACTCCGGCAGGTCCTGGCTGAGGGACTCCGGCAGGTCCTGGCTGAGGGACTCCGGCAGGTCCTGGCTGAGGGACTCCGGCAGGTCCTGGCTGAGGGACTCCGGCAGGTCCTGGCTGAGGGACTCCGGCAGGTCCTGGCTGAGGGACTCCGGCAGGTCCTGGCTGTGGGACTCCGGCAGGTCCTGGCTGAGGGACTCCGGCAGGTCCTGGCTGAGGGACTCCGGCAGGTCCGGGCGTAGGGACTCCGGCAGGTCCGGGCTGAGGGACTCCGGCAGGTCCGGGCTGAGGGACTCCGGCAGGTCCGGGCTGAGGGACTCCGGCAGGTCCGGGCTGAGGGACTCCGGCAGGTCCGGGCTGAGGGACTCCGGCAGGTCCGGGCTGAGGGACTCCGGCAGGTCCGGGCTGAGGGACTCCGGCAGGTCCGGGCTGAGGGACTCCGACCGGTCCGGGCTGAGGGACTCCGGCAGGTCCGGGCTGAGGGACTCCGGCAGGTCCGGGCTGAGGGACTCCGGCAGGTCCGGGCTGAGGGACTCCGGCAGGTCCTGGCTGAGGGACTCCGGCAGGTCCTGGCTGAGGGACTCCGGCAGGTCCTGGCTGAGGGACTCCGGCAGGTCCTGGCTGAGGGACTCCGGCAGGTCCTGGCTGAGGGACTCCGGCAGGTCCTGGCTGGACGGCTCCGGCAGGTCCTGGCTGGACGGCTCCGGCAGGTCCTGGCTGGACGGCTCCGGCAGGTCCTGGCTGGACGGCTCCGGCAGGTCCTGGCTGGACGGCTCCGGCAGGTCATGGCTGGACGGCTCTGGCTGGTCATGGCAGGACGGCTCTGGCTGGTCATGGCAGGACGGCTCTGGCTGGTCATGGCAGGACGGCTCTGGCGCTAGGCAGACGGCAGACTCTGGCCGGCTGAGACGCACTATAGGCCTGGTGCGTGGTACCGGAACTGGAGGTACCGGGCTGGAGACACGCACCATAGGGAGAGTGCGTGGAAGAGGAACAGGGCTCTGGAGATGCACTGGAAGCCTGGTGCGTGGTGTAGGCACTGGTGGTACTGAGCTGGGGTGGGAAGGTGGCGCCGGATATACCGGACCGTGAAGGAGGACACGTGCTCTTGAGCACCGAGCCTCCCCAACCTTACCAGGTTGAATGGTCCCCGTAGCCCTGCCAGTGCGGCGAGGTGGAATAGCCCGCACTGGGCTATGCAGGCGAACCGGGGACACCACCTGTAAGGCTGGTGCCATGTACGCCGGCCCGAGGAGACGTACTGGAGACCAGATACGTTGGGCCGGCTTCATGGCACTCGGCTCGATGCCCAACCTAGCCCTCCCAGTGCGGCAAGGTGGAATAGCCCGCACTGGGCTAAGCACGCGTACTGGGGACACCGTGCGCTTTACCGCATAACACGGTGTCTGACCAGTACGACGCCCTCTTACTCCACGGCAAGCCCGGGGAGTTGGCTCAGGTATCCAACCCGGCTTCGCCACACTCCCCTTTAGCCCCCCCCCCCCAAGAAATTTTTGGGTGAGCCTCTCGGGCTTCCAGCCGCTCTGCCTTGCTTTTGCCTCATAAAACCTCCTCTCCGCTTTTGCTGCCTCCAGCTCCGCTTTGGGGCGGCGACACTCCTCTGGCTCTGCCCAGGGTCCTTCTCCGTCCAGAATCTCCTCCCAAGTCCATTCCTCTTTTCCCCATTGCTGTAGTTCCTTTTCTCTCTCCTCAATCCGCTTGGTCCTGTTGTGGTGGGTGTTTCTGTAAAGGTAGTCATTGTTGTTCTCCCCCTTAGACGAGAAGGAGCATGGATAGGACCAAGATGCGGATTGAGGGAAATAAGCCATCTTTTAATGAAAACAGCAAACAAGACACTACAACACTACAAAACAACAAACGTGACTAACCTTCAACCGTCCATGTGTGGACACAGGAACAAACACCCACAAAACCCCAGTGAAACCCTGGCTGCCTTAGTATGACTCTCAATTAGAGACAAACGATACACACCTGTCTCTAATTGAGAATCATACCAGGCCGAACACAAAAACCAACCTAGAAATACAAAACATAGACTGCCCACCCAAAACACACGCCCTGACCAAAAACACATACAAAAACAACATAAAACAGGTCAGGACCGTTACACTACTAGTGTATCATGTGAAGTAAAGACGCAAGACATCATAGAATCAACTAAGAACATCTCATTTAATAAATATTATCTTGACTTTAAAATATTTAAAAAATCATAACATAAGAAAAACTCAATACCTTTAGATTAGCACAAATAAATACAAATAGCTTTACTAAATAACCTAATATTTATTAACAGTACAAATATTAAAAACATTAAGTGAAAATAAATCGTATTGATATCTGAGTCAGTACTCCTTTTATGATCTGAGTTCTACTGATATTTGGAGTTTGTTTTTTGTTGCGAAGTCACAACTCAATTTCTTTAATAAGTTAGGCAGTTACGGTGTTCAAGCCGAGCCCAAAGCCTCAACCTGCGGTTTTGACAATCTCTCTCTACCTGGTTCGCCTGCTTCATCTCCAGCACTCGTTCCGTTTGGGAAGTTTGATTTGGTCTCGGAGAAGGAAAGCTCCGACACCTGTCCATCAAGGCAGCGGTATAGATAGTGGAACGGTGATGTCTCTAAAAGCATGACGCACGTTCTGAGACGTGAGCAGAAACCCACAGCTCTGTCGGGACAAACTCCCCGCGGCGCTCAAATGGGAAATTCAATTAAAATTAAAATGTGTCGTTGCAACTTCTCTTTCTTCACACAGAGTAAATCCTTCAGAACCGAAGACACGACTTTACATTAATCAGTAGTAATTTTCACCGTTTTAACTCTGACCAGAAGCATAACACGACGCAGGAGAGGTCAGAGGGACCAGGGAAATAGGACCGAAGAGAATGGTGTGGGGTCGGAGACCTCTGTTGCATGTTATCACTAACAACACAGCGGCAAAACAACACACAAATACTTACTGTTTCCACAATGGTTTAATTGTTCTGCTTTCTCTGTTGTAAGCATCTCTGTTTCACTCTTGCTCCACAAAACACATCGATTATGTTTTTCACAAAAGCTGCAATGGAGAATATAGTCAATATCAAATATTATTCATCACATGCTTCGTAAACAATGGGTGAAATACTTACTGACGGGTTCTTCCCAACAACGCAGAGAGAAAGAAAATAGAGAAATAATAGAAACATAAAACAGGTAATAATAAAAGTAGTAATAAATACATCACGAGTAACGATAACAAGGCTAAAAACACAGGGTACCAGTACTGAGTAATGATAACTAGGTTATATACACAGTGTACTAGTACTGAGTACTGAGTCATGATAACTAGGTTATATACACAGGGTACCAGTACTGAGTAATGATAACTAGGTTATATACACAGGGTACCAGTACTGAGTAATGATAACTAGGCTATATACACAGGGTACCAGTACTGAGTAATGATAACTAGGTTATATACACAGAGTACCAGTAATGATAACTAGGTTATATACACAGGGTACCAGTACTGAGTCAATGAGTAACGATAACTAGGCAATATACACAGGGTACCAGTACTGAGTAATGATAACTAGGTTATATACACAGGGTACCAGTACTGAGTAATGATAACTAGGTTATATACACAGGGTACCAGTACTGAGTCAATGAGTAACGATAACTAGGCTATATACACAGGGTACCAGTACTGAGTAATGATAACTAGGTTATATACACAGGGTACCAGTACTGAGTAATGATAACTAGGTTATATACACAGGGTACTAGTACTGAGTAATGATAACTAGGTTATATACACAGGGTACCAGTACTGAGTAATGATAACTAGGTTATATACACAGGGTACCAGTACTGAGTAATGATAACTAGGCTATATACACAGGGCACCAGTACTGAGTAATGATAACTAGGTTATATACACAGGGTACCAGTACTGAGTAATGATAACTAGGTTATATACACAGGGTACCAGTACTGAGTCAATGAGTAACGATAACTAGGCTATATACACAGGGTACCAGTACTGAGTAATGATAACTAGGTTATATACACAGGGTACCAGTACTGAGTAATGATAACTAGGTTATATACACAGGGTACCAGTACTGAGTAATGATAACTAGGTTATATACACAGGATACTAGTACTGAGTAATGATAACTAGGTTATATACACAGGGTACCAGTACTGAGTAATGATAACTAGGTTATATACACAGGATACTAGTACTGAGTAATGATAACTAGGTTATATACACAGGGTACCAGTACTGAGTAATGATAACTAGGTTATATACACAGGGTACCAGTACTGAGTAATGATAACTAGGTTATATACACAGGATACTAGTACTGAGTAATGATAACTAGGTTATATACACAGGGTACCAGTACTGAGTAATGATAACTAGGTTATATACACAGGATACTAGTACTGAGTAATGATAACTAGGTTATATACACAGGGTACCAGTACTGAGTAATGATAACTAGGTTATATACACAGGGTACTAGTACTGAGTAATGATAACTAGGATATATACACAGGGTACCAGTACTGAGTAATGATAACTAGGT
Source organism: Salvelinus fontinalis (assembly GCF_029448725.1). Classification (NCBI taxonomy): domain Eukaryota; kingdom Metazoa; phylum Chordata; class Actinopteri; order Salmoniformes; family Salmonidae; genus Salvelinus; species Salvelinus fontinalis. Next base: position 4,496,192 of record NC_074671.1, read on the forward strand.
TATATACACAGGGTACTAGTACTGAGTAATGATAACTAGGTTATATACACAGGGTACCAGTACTGAGTAATGATAACTAGGTTATATACACAGGGTACCAGTAATGATAACTAGGCTATATACACAGGGTACCAGTACTGAGTAATGATAACTAGGTTATATACACAGGGTACCAGTACTGAGTAATGATAACTAGGTTATATACACAGGGTACTAGTACTGAGTAATGATAACTAGGTTATATACACAGGGTACTAGTACTGAGTAATGATAACTAGGTTATATACACAGGGTACTAGTACTGAGTAATGATAACTAGGTTATATACACAGGGTACCAGTACTGAGTAATGATAACTAGGTTATATACACAGGGTACCAGTAATGATAACTAGGCTATATACACAGGGTACCAGTACTGAGTAATGATAACTAGGTTATATACACAGGGTACTAGTACTGAGTAATGATAACTAGGTTATATACACAGGGTACCAGTACTGAGTCAATGAGTAACGATAACTAGGCTATATAAACAGGGTACCAGTACTGAGTAATGATAACTAGGATATATACACAGGGTACCAGTACTGAGTAATGATAACTAGGTTATATACACAGGGTACCAGTACTGAGTAATGATAACTAGGTTATATACACAGGGTACCAGTACTGAGTCAATGAGTAACGATAACTAGGCTATATACACAGGGTACCAGTACTGAGTAATGATAACTAGGTTATATACACAGGGTACCAGTACTGAGTAATGATAACTAGGTTATATACACAGGGTACCAGTACTGAGTAATGATAACTAGGTTATATACACAGGATACTAGTACTGAGTAATGATAACTAGGTTATATACACAGGGTACCAGTACTGAGTAATGATAACTAGGTTATATACACAGGATACTAGTACTGAGTAATGATAACTAGGTTATATACACAGGGTACCAGTACTGAGTAATGATAACTAGGTTATATACACAGGGTACTAGTACTGAGTAATGATAACTAGGATATATACACAGGTACCAGTACTGAGTAATGATAACTAGGTTATATACACAGGGTACTAGTACTGAGTAATGATAACTAGGTTATATACACAGGGTACCAGTACTGAGTAATGATAACTAGGTTATATACACAGGGTACCAGTAATGATAACTAGGCTATATACACAGGGTACCAGTACTGAGTAATGATAACTAGGTTATATACACAGGGTACCAGTACTGAGTAATGATAACTAGGTTATATACACAGGGTACTAGTACTGAGTAATGATAACTAGGTTATATACACAGGGTACTAGTACTGAGTAATGATAACTAGGTTATATACACAGGGTACTAGTACTGAGTAATGATAACTAGGTTATATACACAGGGTACCAGTACTGAGTAATGATAACTAGGTTATATACACAGGGTACCAGTAATGATAACTAGGCTATGTACACAGGGTACCAGTACTGAGTAATGATAACTAGGTTATATACACAGGGTACTAGTACTGAGTAATGATAACTAGGTTATATACACAGGGTACTAGTACTGAGTAATGATAACTAGGATATATACACAGGGTACCAGTACTGAGTAATGATAACTAGGTTATATACACAGGGTACCAGTACTGAGTAATGATAACTAGGTTATATACACAGGGTACCAGTACTGAGTCAATGAGTAACGATAACTAGGCTATATACACAGGGTACCAGTACTGAGTAATGATAACTAGGTTATATACACAGGGTACCAGTACTGAGTAATGATAACTAGGTTATATACACAGGGTACCAGTACTGAGTAATGATAACTAGGTTATATACACAGGATACTAGTACTGAGTAATGATAACTAGGTTATATACACAGGGTACCAGTACTGAGTAATGATAACTAGGTTATATACACAGGATACTAGTACTGAGTAATGATAACTAGGTTATATACACAGGGTACCAGTACTGAGTAATGATAACTAGGTTATATACACAGGGTACTAGTACTGAGTAATGATAACTAGGATATATACACAGGTACCAGTACTGAGTAATGATAACTAGGTTATATACACAGGGTACTAGTACTGAGTAATGATAACTAGGTTATATACACAGGGTACCAGTACTGAGTAATGATAACTAGGTTATATACACAGGGTACCAGTAATGATAACTAGGCTATATACACAGGGTACCAGTACTGAGTAATGATAACTAGGTTATATACACAGGGTACCAGTACTGAGTAATGATAACTAGGTTATATACACAGGGTACTAGTACTGAGTAATGATAACTAGGTTATATACACAGGGTACTAGTACTGAGTAATGATAACTAGGTTATATACACAGGGTACTAGTACTGAGTAATGATAACTAGGTTATATACACAGGGTACCAGTACTGAGTAATGATAACTAGGTTATATACACAGGGTACCAGTAATGATAACTAGGCTATATACACAGGGTACCAGTACTGAGTAATGATAACTAGGTTATATACACAGGGTACTAGTACTGAGTAATGATAACTAGGTTATATACACAGGGTACTAGTACTGAGTAATGATAACTAGGTTATATACACAGGGTACCAGTACTGAGTAATGATAACTAGGTTATATACACAGGGTACCAGTACTGATAACTAGGTTATATACACAGGGTACCAGTACTGAGTAATGATAACTAGGTTATATACACAGGGTACCAGTACTGAGTCAATGAGTAACGATAACTAGGCTATATACACAGGGTACCAGTACTGAGTAATGATAACTAGGTTATATACACAGGGTACCAGTACTGAGTAATGATAACTAGGTTATATACACAGGGTACCAGTACTGAGTCAATGAGTAACGATAACTAGGCTATATACACAGGGTACCAGTACTGAGTAATGATAACTAGGTTATATACACAGGGTACCAGTACTGAGTAATGATAACTAGGTTATATACACAGGGTACCAGTACTGAGTAATGATAACTAGGTTATATACACAGGATACTAGTACTGAGTAATGATAACTAGGTTATATACACAGGGTACCAGTACTGAGTAATGATAACTAGGTTATATACACAGGATACTAGTACTGAGTAATGATAACTAGGTTATATACACAGGGTACCAGTACTGAGTAATGATAACTAGGTTATATACACAGGGTACTAGTACTGAGTAATGATAACTAGGATATATACACAGGGTACCAGTACTGAGTAATGATAACTAGGTTATATACACAGGGTACTAGTACTGAGTAATTATAACTAGGTTATATACACAGGGTACCAGTACTGAGTAATGATAACTAGGTTATATACACAAGGTACCAGTAATGATAACTAGGCTATATACACAGGGTACCAGTACTGAGTAATGATAACTAGGTTATATACACAGGGTACCAGTACTGAGTAATGATAACTAGGTTATATACACAGGGTACTAGTACTGAGTAATGATAACTAGGTTATATACACAGGGTACTAGTACTGAGTAATGATAGCTAGGTTATATACACAGGGTACTAGTACTGAGTAATGATAACTAGGTTATATACACAGGGTACCAGTACTGAGTAATGATAACTAGGTTATATACACAGGGTACCAGTAATGATAACTAGGCTATATACACAGGGTACCAGTACTGAGTAATGATAACTAGGTTATATACACAGGGTACTAGTACTGAGTAATGATAACTAGGTTATATACACAGGGTACTAGTACTGAGTAATGATAACTAGGTTATATACACAGGGTACCAGTACTGAGTAATGATAACTAGGTTATATACACAGGGTACCAGTAATGATAACTAGGCTATATACACAGGGTACCAGTACTGAGTAATGATAACTAGGTTATATACACAGGGTACTAGTACTGAGTAATGATAACTAGGTTATATACACAGGGTACCAGTACTGAGTCAATGAGTAACGATAACTAGGCTATATACACAGGGTACCAGTACTGAGTAATGATAACTAGGATATATACACAGGGTACCAGTACTGAGTAATGATAACTAGGTTATATACACAGGGTACCAGTACTGAGTAATGATAACTAGGTTATATACACAGGGTACCAGTACTGAGTAATGATAACTAGGTTATATACACAGGGTACCAGTACTGAGTCAATGAGTAACGATAACTAGGCTATATACACAGGGTACCAGTACTGAGTAATTATAACTAGGTTATATACACAGGGTACCAGTACTGAGTAATGATAACTAGGTTATATACACAGGGTACCAGTACTGAGTCAATGAGTAACGATAACTAGGCTATATACACAGGGTACCAGTACTGAGTAATGATAACTAGGTTATATACACAGGGTACCAGTACTGAGTAATGATAACTAGGTTATATACACAGGGTACCAGTACTGAGTAATGATAACTAGGTTATATACACAGGATACTAGTACTGAGTAATGATAACTAGGTTATATACACAGGGTACCAGTACTGAGTAATGATAACTAGGTTATATACACAGGATACTAGTACTGAGTAATGATAACTAGGTTATATACACAGGGTACCAGTACTGAGTAATGATAACTAGGTTATATACACAGGGTACTAGTACTGAGTAATGATAACTAGGATATATACACAGGGTACCAGTACTGAGTAATGATAACTAGGTTATATACACAGGGTACTAGTACTGAGTAATGATAACTAGGTTATATACACAGGGTACCAGTACTGAGTAATGATAACTAGGTTATATACACAGGGTACCAGTAATGATAACTAGGCTATATACACAGGGTACCAGTACTGAGTAATGATAACTAGGTTATATACACAGGGTACCAGTACTGAGTAATGATAACTAGGTTATATACACAGGGTACTAGTACTGAGTAATGATAACTAGGTTATATACACAGGGTACTAGTACTGAGTAATGATAGCTAGGTTATATACACAGGGTACTAGTACTGAGTAATGATAACTAGGTTATATACACAGGGTACCAGTACTGAGTAATGATAACTAGGTTATATACACAGGGTACCAGTAATGATAACTAGGCTATATACACAGGGTACCAGTACTGAGTAATGATAACTAGGTTATATACACAGGGTACTAGTACTGAGTAATGATAACTAGGTTATATACACAGGGTACTAGTACTGAGTAATGATAACTAGGTTATATACACAGGGTACCAGTACTGAGTAATGATAACTAGGTTATATACACAGGGTACCAGTAATGATAACTAGGCTATATACACAGGGTACCAGTACTGAGTAATGATAACTAGGTTATATACACAGGGTACTAGTACTGAGTAATGATAACTAGGTTATATACACAGGGTACCAGTACTGAGTCAATGAGTAACGATAACTAGGCTATATACACAGGGTACCAGTACTGAGTAATGATAACTAGGATATATACACAGGGTACCAGTACTGAGTAATGATAACTAGGTTATATACACAGGGTACCAGTACTGAGTAATGATAACTAGGTTATATACACAGGGTACCAGTACTGAGTCAATGAGTAACGATAACTAGGCTATATACACAGGGTACCAGTACTGAGTAATGATAACTAGGTTATATACACAGGGTACCAGTACTGAGTAATGATAACTAGGTTATATACACAGGGTACTAGTACTGAGTAATGATAACTAGGTTATATACACAGGGTACTAGTACTGAGTAATGATAACTAGGTTATATACACAGGGTACTAGTACTGAGTAATGATAACTAGGTTATATACACAGGGTACCAGTACTGAGTAATGATAACTAGGTTATATACACAGGGTACCAGTAATGATAACTAGGCTATATACACAGGGTACCAGTACTGAGTAATGATAACTAGGTTATATACACAGGGTACTAGTACTGAGTAATGATAACTAGGTTATATACACAGGGTACTAGTACTGAGTAATGATAACTAGGTTATATACACAGGGTACCAGTACTGAGTAATGATAACTAGGTTATATACACAGGGTACCAGTACTGATAACTAGGTTATATAAACAGGGTACCAGTACTGAGTAATGATAACTAGGTTATATACACAGGGTACCAGTACTGAGTCAATGAGTAACGATAACTAGGCTATATACACAGGGTACCAGTACTGAGTAATGATAACTAGGTTATATACACAGTGTACCAGTACTGAGTAATGATAACTAGGTTATATACACAGGGTACCAGTACTGAGTCAATGAGTAACGATAACTAGGCTATATACACAGGGTACCAGTACTGAGTAATGATAACTAGGTTATATACACAGGGTACCAGTACTGAGTAATGATAACTAGGTTATATACACAGGGTACCAGTACTGAGTAATGATAACTAGGTTATATACACAGGATACTAGTACTGAGTAATGATAACTAGGTTATATACACAGGGTACCAGTACTGAGTAATGATAACTAGGTTATATACACAGGATACTAGTACTGAGTAATGATAACTAGGTTATATACACAGGGTACCAGTACTGAGTAATGATAACTAGGTTATATACACAGGGTACTAGTACTGAGTAATGATAACTAGGATATATACACAGGGTACTAGTACTGAGTAATGATAACTAGGTTATATACACAGGGTACCAGTACTGAGTAATGATAACTAGGTTATATACACAGGGTACCAGTACTGATAACTAGGTTATATACACAGGGTACCAGTACTGAGTAATGATAACTAGGTTATATACACAGGGTACCAGTACTGAGTCAATGAGTAACGATAACTAGGCTATATACACAGGGTACCAGTACTGAGTAATGATAACTAGGTTATATACACAGGGTACCAGTACTGAGTAATGATAACTAGGTTATATACACAGGGTACCAGTACTGAGTCAATGAGTAACGATAACTAGGCTATATACACAGGGTACCAGTACTGAGTAATGATAACTAGGTTATATACACAGGGTACCAGTACTGAGTAATGATAACTAGGTTATATACACAGGGTACCAGTACTGAGTAATGATAACTAGGTTATATACACAGGATACTAGTACTGAGTAATGATAACTAGGTTATATACACAGGGTACCAGTACTGAGTAATGATAACTAGGTTATATACACAGGATACTAGTACTGAGTAATGATAACTAGGTTATATACACAGGGTACCAGTACTGAGTAATGATAACTAGGTTATATACACAGGGTACTAGTACTGAGTAATGATAACTAGGATATATACACAGGGTACCAGTACTGAGTAATGATAACTAGGTTATATACACAGGGTACTAGTACTGAGTAATGATAACTAGGTTATATACACAGGGTACCAGTACTGAGTAATGATAACTAGGTTATATACACAGGGTACCAGTAATGATAACTAGGCTATATACACAGGGTACCAGTACTGAGTAATGATAACTAGGTTATATACACAGGGTACCAGTACTGAGTAATGATAACTAGGTTATATACACAGGGTACTAGTACTGAGTAATGATAACTAGGTTATATACACAGGGTACTAGTACTGAGTAATGATAGCTAGGTTATATACACAGGGTACTAGTACTGAGTAATGATAACTAGGTTATACACACAGGGTACCAGTACTGAGTAATGATATCTAGGTTATATACACAGGGTACCAGTAATGATAACTAGGCTATATACACAGGGTACCAGTACTGAGTAATGATAACTAGGTTATATACACAGGGTACTAGTACTGAGTAATGATAACTAGGTTATATACACAGGGTACTAGTACTGAGTAATGATAACTAGGTTATATACACAGGGTACCAGTACTGAGTAATGATAACTAGGTTATATACACAGGGTACCAGTACTGATAACTAGGTTATATACACAGGGTACCAGTACTGAGTAATGATAACTAGGTTATATACACAGGGTACCAGTACTGAGTAATGATAACTAGGCTATATACACAGGGTACCAGTACTGAGTAATGATAACTAGGTTATATACACAGGGTACCAGTACTGAGTAATGATAACTAGGTTATATACACAGGGTACCAGTACTGATAACTAGGTTATATACACAGGGTACCAGTACTGAGTAATGATAACTAGGTTATATACACAGGGTACCAGTACTGAGTAATGATAACTAGGTTATGTACACAGGGTACCAGTACTGATAACTAGGTTATATACACAGGGTACCAGTACTGAGTAATGATAACTAGGTTATATACACAGGGTACCAGTACTGAGTAATGATAACTAGGCTATATACACAGGGTACCAGTACTGAGTAATGATAACTAGGTTATATACACAGGGTACCAGTACTGATAACTAGGTTATATACACAGGGTACCAGTACTGAGTCAATGAGTAACGATAACTAGGCTATATACACAGGGTACCAGTACTGAGTAATGATAACTAGGCTATATACACAGGGTACCAGTACTGAGTAATGATAACTAGGCTATATACACAGGGTACCAGTACTGATAACTAGGTTATATACACAGGGTACCAGTACTGAGTCAATGAGTAACGATAACTAGGCTATATACACAGGGTACCAGTACTGAGTAATGATAACTAGGCTATATACACAGGGTACCAGTACTGAGTAATGATAACTAGGTTATATACACAGGGTACCAGTACTGAGTAATGATAACTAGGTTATATACACAGGGTACCAGTACTGATAACTAGGTTATATACACAGGGTACCAGTACTGAGTCAATGAGTAACGATAACTAGGCTATATACACAGGGTACCAGTACTGAGTAATGATAACTAGGCTATATACACAGGGTACCAGTACTGAGTAATGATAACTAGGCTATATACACAGGGTACCAGTACTGATAACTAGGTTATATACACAGGGTACCAGTACTGAGTCAATGAGTAACGATAACTAGGCTATATACACAGGGTACCAGTACTGAGTAATGATAACTAGGCTATATACACAGGGTACCAGTACTGAGTAATGATAACTAGGCTATATACACAGGGTACCAGTACTGAGTAATGATAACTAGGCTATATACACAGGGTACCAGTACTGATAACTAGGTTATATACACAGGGTACCAGTACTGAGTCAATGAGTAACGATAACTAGGCTATATACACAGGGTACCAGTACTGAGTAATGATAACTAGGCTATATACACAGGGTACCAGTACTGATAACTAGGTTATATACACAGGGTACCAGTACTGAGTCAATGAGTAACGATAACTAGGCTATATACACAGGGTACCAGTACTGAGTAATGATAACTAGGCTATATACACAGGGTACCAGTCCTGATAACTAGGTTATATACACAGGGTACCAGTACTGAGTCAATGAGTAACGATAACTAGGCTATATACACAGGGTACCAGTACTGAGTAATGATAACTAGGTTATATACACAGAGTACCAGTACTGAGTCAATGAGTAACGATAACTAGGCTATATACACAGGGTACCAGTACTGAGTAATGATAACTAGGCTATATACACAGGGTACCAGTACTGAGTAATGATAACTAGGTTATATACACAGAGTACCAGTACTGAGTCAATGAGTAACGATAACTAGGCTATATACACAGGGTACCAGTACTGAGTAATGATAACTAGGCTATATACACAGGGTACCAGCACTGAGTAATGATAACTAGGTTATATACACAGGATACCAGTACTGAGTAATGATAACTAGGCTATATACACAGGGTACCAGTACTGAGTAATGATAACTAGGCTATATACACAGGGTACCAGTACTGATAACTAGGTTATATACACAGGGTACCAGTACTGAGTCAATGAGTAACGATAACTAGGCTATATACACAGGGTACCAGTACTGAGTAATGATAACTAGGCTATATACACAGGGTACCAGTCCTGATAACTAGGTTATATACACAGGGTACCATTACTGAGTCAATGAGTAACGATAACAAGGCTATATACACAGGGTACCAGTACTGAGTAATGATAACTAGGTTATATACACAGGGTACCAGTACTGAGTAATGATAACTAGGTTATATACACAGGGTACCAGTACTGAGTCAATGAGTAACGATAACTAGGCTATATACACAGGGTACCAGTACTGAGTAATGATAACTAGGTTATATACACAGGGTACCAGTACTGAGTAATGATAACTAGGTTATATACACAGGGTACCAGTACTGAGTAATGATAACTAGGTTATATACACAGGATACTAGTACTGAGTAATGATAACTAGGTTATATACACAGGGTACCAGTACTGAGTAATGATAACTAGGTTATATACACAGGATACTAGTACTGAGTAATGATAACTAGGTTATATACACAGGGTACCAGTACTGAGTAATGATAACTAGGTTATATACACAGGGTACCAGTACTGAGTAATGATAACTAGGCTATATACACAGGGTACCAGTACTGAGTAATGATAACTAGGTTATATACACAGGGTACCAGTACTGAGTAATGATAACTAGGTTATATACACAGGGTACCAGTACTGAGTCAATGAGTAACGATAACTAGGCTATATACACAGGGTACCAGTACTGAGTAATGATAACTAGGTTATATACACAGGGTACCAGTACTGAGTAATGATAACTAGGTTATATACACAGGGTACCAGTACTGAGTAATGATAACTAGGTTATATACACAGGATACTAGTACTGAGTAATGATAACTAGGTTATATACACAGGGTACCAGTACTGAGTAATGATATCTAGGTTATATACACAGGATACTAGTACTGAGTAATGATAACTAGGTTATATACACAGGGTACCAGTACTGAGTAATGATAACTAGGTTATATACACAGGGTACTAGTACTGAGTACTGATAACTAGGATATATACACAGGGTACCAGTACTGAGTAATGATAACTAGGTTATATACACAGGGTACTAGTACTGAGTAATGATAACTAGGTTATATACACAGGGTACCAGTACTGAGTAATGATAACTAGGTTATATACACAGGGTACCAGTAATGATAACTAGGCTATATACACAGGGTACCAGTACTGAGTAATGATAACTAGGTTATATACACAGGGTACCAGTACTGAGTAATGATAACTAGGTTATATACACAGGGTACTAGTACTGAGTAATGATAACTAGGTTATATACACAGGGTACTAGTACTGAGTAATGATAACTAGGTTATATACACAGGGTACTAGTACTGAGTAATGATAACTAGGTTATATACACAGGGTACCAGTACTGAGTAATGATAACTAGGTTATATACACAGGGTACCAGTAATGATAACTAGGCTATATACACAGGGTACCAGTACTGAGTAATGATAACTAGGTTATATACACAGGGTACTAGTACTGAGTAATGATAACTAGGTTATATACACAGGGTACTAGTACTGAGTAATGATAACTAGGTTATATACACAGGGTACCAGTACTGAGTAATGATAACTAGGTTATATACACAGGGTACCAGTACTGATAACTAGGTTATATACACAGGGTACCAGTACTGAGTAATGATAACTAGGTTATATACACAGGGTACCAGTACTGAGTCAATGAGTAACGATAACTAGGCTATATACACAGGGTACCAGTACTGAGTAATGATAACTAGGTTATATACACAGGGTACCAGTACTGAGTAATGATAACTAGGTTATATACACAGGGTACCAGTACTGAGTCAATGAGTAACGATAACTAGGCTATATACACAGGGTACCAGTACTGAGTAATGATAACTAGGTTATATACACAGGGTACCAGTACTGAGTAATGATAACTAGGTTATATACACAGGGTACCAGTACTGAGTAATGATAACTAGGTTATATACACAGGATACTAGTACTGAGTAATGATAACTAGGTTATATACACAGGGTACCAGTACTGAGTAATGATAACTAGGTTATATACACAGGGTACCAGTACTGAGTAATGATAACTAGGCTATATACACAGGGTACCAGTACTGAGTAATGATAACTAGGCTATATACACAGGGTACCAGTACTGATAACTAGGTTATATACACAGGGTACCAGTACTGAGTCAATGAGTAACGATAACTAGGCTATATACACAGGGTACCAGTACTGAGTAATGATAACTAGGCTATATACACAGGGTACCAGTACTGAGTAATGATAACTAGGTTATATACACAGGGTACCAGTACTGAGTAATGATAACTAGGTTATATACACAGGGTACCAGTACTGATAACTAGGTTATATACACAGGGTACCAGTACTGAGTCAATGAGTAACGATAACTAGGCTATATACACAGGGTACCAGTACTGAGTAATGATAACTAGGCTATATACACAGGGTACCAGTACTGAGTAATGATAACTAGGCTATATACACAGGGTACCAGTACTGATAACTAGGTTATATACACAGGGTACCAGTACTGAGTCAATGAGTAACGATAACTAGGCTATATACACAGGGTACCAGTACTGAGTAATGATAACTAGGCTATATACACAGGGTACCAGTACTGAGTAATGATAACTAGGCTATATACACAGGGTACCAGTACTGAGTAATGATAACTAGGCTATATACACAGGGTACCAGTACTGATAACTAGGTTATATACACAGGGTACCAGTACTGAGTCAATGAGTAACGATAACTAGGCTATATACACAGGGTACCAGTACTGAGTAATGATAACTAGGCTATATACACAGGGTACCAGTACTGATAACTAGGTTATATACACAGGGTACCAGTACTGAGTCAATGAGTAACGATAACTAGGCTATATACACAGGGTACCAGTACTGAGTAATGATAACTAGGCTATATACACAGGGTACCAGTCCTGATAACTAGGTTATATACACAGGGTACCAGTACTGAGTCAATGAGTAACGATAACTAGGCTATATACACAGGGTACCAGTACTGAGTAATGATAACTAGGTTATATACACAGAGTACCAGTACTGAGTCAATGAGTAACGATAACTAGGCTATATACACAGGGTACCAGTACTGAGTAATGATAACTAGGCTATATACACAGGGTACCAGTACTGAGTAATGATAACTAGGTTATATACACAGAGTACCAGTACTGAGTCAATGAGTAACGATAACTAGGCTATATACACAGGGTACCAGTACTGAGTAATGATAACTAGGCTATATACACAGGGTACCAGCACTGAGTAATGATAACTAGGTTATATACACAGGGTACCAGTACTGAGTAATGATAACTAGGCTATATACACAGGGTACCAGTACTGAGTAATGATAACTAGGCTATATACACAGGGTACCAGTACTGATAACTAGGTTATATACACAGGGTACCAGTACTGAGTCAATGAGTAACGATAACTAGGCTATATACACAGGGTACCAGTACTGAGTAATGATAACTAGGCTATATACACAGGGTACCAGTCCTGATAACTAGGTTATATACACAGGGTACCATTACTGAGTCAATGAGTAACGATAACAAGGCTATATACACAGGGTACCAGTACTGAGTAATGATAACTAGGTTATATACACAGGGTACCAGTACTGAGTAATGATAACTAGGTTATATACACAGGGTACCAGTACTGAGTCAATGAGTAACGATAACTAGGCTATATACACAGGGTACCAGTACTGAGTAATGATAACTAGGTTATATACACAGGGTACCAGTACTGAGTAATGATAACTAGGTTATATACACAGGGTACCAGTACTGAGTAATGATAACTAGGTTATATACACAGGATACTAGTACTGAGTAATGATAACTAGGTTATATACACAGGGTACCAGTACTGAGTAATGATAACTAGGTTATATACACAGGATACTAGTACTGAGTAATGATAACTAGGTTATATACACAGGGTACCAGTACTGAGTAATGATAACTAGGTTATATACACAGGGTACCAGTACTGAGAAATGATAACTAGGCTATATACACAGGGTACCAGTACTGAGTAATGATAACTAGGTTATATACACAGGGTACCAGTACTGAGTAATGATAACTAGGTTATATACACAGGGTACCAGTACTGAGTCAATGAGTAACGATAACTAGGCTATATACACAGGGTACCAGTACTGAGTAATGATAACTAGGTTATATACACAGGGTACCAGTACTGAGTAATGATAACTAGGTTATATACACAGGGTACCAGTACTGAGTAATGATAACTAGGTTATATACACAGGATACTAGTACTGAGTAATGATAACTAGGTTATATACACAGGGTACCAGTACTGAGTAATGATATCTAGGTTATATACACAGGATACTAGTACTGAGTAATGATAACTAGGTTATATACACAGGGTACCAGTACTGAGTAATGATAACTAGGTTATATACACAGGGTACTAGTACTGAGTACTGATAACTAGGCTATATACACAGGGTACCAGTACTGAGTAATGATAACTAGGCTATATACACAGGGTACCAGCACTGAGTAATGATAACTAGGTTATATACACAGGATACCAGTACTGAGTAATGATAACTAGGCTATATACACAGGGTACCAGTAATGAGTAATGATAACTAGGCTATATACACAGGGTACCAGTACTGATAACTAGGTTATATACACAGGGTACCAGTACTGAGTCAATGAGTAACGATAACTAGGCTATATACACAGGGTACCAGTACTGAGTAATGATAACTAGGCTATATACACAGGGTACCAGTCCTGATAACTAGGTTATATACACAGGGTACCATTACTGAGTCAATGAGTAACGATAACAAGGCTATATACACAGGGTACCAGTACTGAGTAATGATAACTAGGTTATATACACAGGGTACCAGTACTGAGTAATGATAACTAGGTTATATACACAGGGTACCAGTACTGAGTCAATGAGTAACGATAACTAGGCTATATACACAGGGTACCAGTACTGAGTAATGATAACTAGGTTATATACACAGGGTACCAGTACTGAGTAATGATAACTAGGTTATATACACAGGGTACCAGTACTGAGTAATGATAACTAGGTTATATACACAGGATACTAGTACTGAGTAATGATAACTAGGTTATATACACAGGGTACCAGTACTGAGTAATGATAACTAGGTTATATACACAGGATACTAGTACTGAGTAATGATAACTAGGTTATATACACAGGGTACCAGTACTGAGTAATGATAACTAGGTTATATACACAGGGTACCAGTACTGAGTAATGATAACTAGGCTATATACACAGGGTACCAGTACTGAGTAATGATAACTAGGTTATATACACAGGGTACCAGTACTGAGTAATGATAACTAGGTTATATACACAGGGTACCAGTACTGAGTCAATGAGTAACGATAACTAGGCTATATACACAGGGTACCAGTACTGAGTAATGATAACTAGGTTATATACACAGGGTACCAGTACTGAGTAATGATAACTAGGTTATATACACAGGGTACCAGTACTGAGTAATGATAACTAGGTTATATACACAGGATACTAGTACTGAGTAATGATAACTAGGTTATATACACAGGGTACCAGTACTGAGTAATGATATCTAGGTTATATACACAGGATACTAGTACTGAGTAATGATAACTAGGTTATATACACAGGGTACCAGTACTGAGTAATGATAACTAGGTTATATACACAGGGTACTAGTACTGAGTACTGATAACTAGGATATATACACAGGGTACCAGTACTGAGTAATGATAACTAGGTTATATACACAGGGTACTAGTACTGAGTAATGATAACTAGGTTATATACACAGGGTACCAGTACTGAGTAATGATAACTAGGTTATATACACAGGGTACCAGTAATGATAACTAGGCTATATACACAGGGTACCAGTACTGAGTAATGATAACTAGGTTATATACACAGGGTACCAGTACTGAGTAATGATAACTAGGTTATATACACAGGGTACTAGTACTGAGTAATGATAACTAGGTTATATACACAGGGTACTAGTACTGAGTAATGATAACTAGGTTATATACACAGGGTACTAGTACTGAGTAATGATAACTAGGTTATATACACAGGGTACCAGTACTGAGTAATGATAACTAGGTTATATACACAGGGTACCAGTAATGATAACTAGGCTATATACACAGGGTACCAGTACTGAGTAATGATAACTAGGTTATATACACAGGGTACTAGTACTGAGTAATGATAACTAGGTTATATACACAGGGTACTAGTACTGAGTAATGATAACTAGGTTATATACACAGGGTACCAGTACTGAGTAATGATAACTAGGTTATATACACAGGGTACCAGTACTGATAACTAGGTTATATACACAGGGTACCAGTACTGAGTAATGATAACTAGGTTATATACACAGGGTACCAGTACTGAGTCAATGAGTAACGATAACTAGGCTATATACACAGGGTACCAGTACTGAGTAATGATAACTAGGTTATATACACAGGGTACCAGTACTGAGTAATGATAACTAGGTTATATACACAGGGTACCAGTACTGAGTCAATGAGTAACGATAACTAGGCTATATACACAGGGTACCAGTACTGAGTAATGATAACTAGGTTATATACACAGGGTACCAGTACTGAGTAATGATAACTAGGTTATATACACAGGGTACCAGTACTGAGTAATGATAACTAGGTTATATACACAGGATACTAGTACTGAGTAATGATAACTAGGTTATATACACAGGGTACCAGTACTGAGTAATGATAACTAGGTTATATACACAGGGTACCAGTACTGAGTAATGATAACTAGGCTATATACACAGGGTACCAGTACTGAGTAATGATAACTAGGCTATATACACAGGGTACCAGTACTGATAACTAGGTTATATACACAGGGTACCAGTACTGAGTCAATGAGTAACGATAACTAGGCTATATACACAGGGTACCAGTACTGAGTAATGATAACTAGGCTATATACACAGGGTACCAGTACTGAGTAATGATAACTAGGCTATATACACAGGGTACCAGTACTGATAACTAGGTTATATACACAGGGTACCAGTACTGAGTCAATGAGTAACGATAACTAGGCTATATACACAGGGTACCAGTACTGAGTAATGATAACTAGGCTATATACACAGGGTACCAGTACTGAGTAATGATAACTAGGCTATATACACAGGGTACCAGTACTGAGTAATGATAACTAGGCTATATACACAGGGTACCAGTACTGATAACTAGGTTATATACACAGGGTACCAGTACTGAGTCAATGAGTAACGATAACTAGGCTAAATACACAGGGTACCAGTACTGAGTAATGATAACTAGGCTATATACACAGGGTACCAGTACTGATAACTAGGTTATATACACAGGGTACCAGTACTGAGTCAATGAGTAACGATAACTAGGCTATATACACAGGGTACCAGTACTGAGTAATGATAACTAGGCTATATACACAGGGTACCAGTCCTGATAACTAGGTTATATACACAGGGTACCAGTACTGAGTCAATGAGTAACGATAACTAGGCTATATACACAGGGTACCAGTACTGAGTAATGATAACTAGGTTATATACACAGAGTACCAGTACTGAGTCAATGAGTAACGATAACTAGGCTATATACACAGGGTACCAGTACTGAGTAATGATAACTAGGCTATATACACAGGGTACCAGTACTGAGTAATGATAACTAGGTTATATACACAGAGTACCAGTACTGAGTCAATGAGTAACGATAACTAGGCTATATACACAGGGTACCAGTACTGAGTAATGATAACTAGGCTATATACACAGGGTACCAGCACTGAGTAATGATAACTAGGTTATATACACAGGGTACCAGTACTGAGTAATGATAACTAGGCTATATACACAGGGTACCAGTACTGAGTAATGATAACTAGGCTATATACACAGGGTACCAGTACTGATAACTAGGTTATATACACAGGGTACCAGTACTGAGTCAATGAGTAACGATAACTAGGCTATATACACAGGGTACCAGTACTGAGTAATGATAACTAGGCTATATACACAGGGTACCAGTCCTGATAACTAGGTTATATACACAGGGTACCATTACTGAGTCAATGAGTAACGATAACAAGGCTATATACACAGGGTACCAGTACTGAGTAATGATAACTAGGTTATATACACAGGGTACCAGTACTGAGTAATGATAACTAGGTTATATACACAGGGTACCAGTACTGAGTCAATGAGTAACGATAACTAGGCTATATACACAGGGTACCAGTACTGAGTAATGATAACTAGGTTATATACACAGGGTACCAGTACTGAGTAATGATAACTAGGTTATATACACAGGGTACCAGTACTGAGTCAATGAGTAACGATAACTAGGCTATATACACAGGGTACCAGTACTGAGTAATGATAACTAGGTTATATACACAGGGTACCAGTACTGAGTAATGATAACTAGGTTATATACACAGGGTACCAGTACTGAGTAATGATAACTAGGTTATATACACAGGATACTAGTACTGAGTAATGATAACTAGGTTATATACACAGGGTACCAGTACTGAGTAATGATATCTAGGTTATATACACAGGATACTAGTACTGAGTAATGATAACTAGGTTATATACACAGGGTACCAGTACTGAGTAATGATAACTAGGTTATATACACAGGGTACTAGTACTGAGTACTGATAACTAGGATATATACACAGGGTACCAGTACTGAGTAATGATAACTAGGTTATATACACAGGGTACTAGTACTGAGTAATGATAACTAGGTTATATACACAGGGTACCAGTACTGAGTAATGATAACTAGGTTATATACACAGGGGACCAGTAATGATAACTAGGCTATATACACAGGGTACCAGTACTGAGTAATGATAACTAGGTTATATACACAGGGTACCAGTACTGAGTAATGATAACTAGGTTATATACACAGGGTACTAGTACTGAGTAATGATAACTAGGTTATATACACAGGGTACTAGTACTGAGTAATGATAACTAGGTTATATACACAGGGTACTAGTACTGAGTAATGATAACTAGGTTATATACACAGGGTACCAGTACTGAGTAATGATAACTAGGTTATATACACAGGGTACCAGTAATGATAACTAGGCTATATACACAGGGTACCAGTACTGAGTAATGATAACTAGGTTATATACACAGGGTACTAGTACTGAGTAATGATAACTAGGTTATATACACAGGGTACTAGTACTGAGTAATGATAACTAGGTTATATACACAGGGTACCAGTACTGAGTAATGATAACTAGGTTATATACACAGGGTACCAGTACTGATAACTAGGTTATATACACAGGGTACCAGTACTGAGTAATGATAACTAGGTTATATACACAGGGTACCAGTACTGAGTCAATGAGTAACGATAACTAGGCTATATACACAGGGTACCAGTACTGAGTAATGATAACTAGGTTATATACACAGGGTACCAGTACTGAGTAATGATAACTAGGTTATATACACAGGGTACCAGTACTGAGTCAATGAGTAACGATAACTAGGCTATATACACAGGGTACCAGTACTGAGTAATGATAACTAGGTTATATACACAGGGTACCAGTACTGAGTAATGATAACTAGGTTATATACACAGGGTACCAGTACTGAGTAATGATAACTAGGTTATATACACAGGATACTAGTACTGAGTAATGATAACTAGGTTATATACACAGGGTACCAGTACTGAGTAATGATAACTAGGTTATATACACAGGATACTAGTACTGAGTAATGATAACTAGGTTATATACACAGGGTACCAGTACTGAGTAATGATAACTAGGTTATATACACAGGGTACTAGTACTGAGTAATGATAACTAGGATATATACACAGGGTACCAGTACTGAGTAATGATAACTAGGTTATATACACAGGGTACTAGTACTGAGTAATGATAACTAGGTTATATACACAGGGTACCAGTACTGAGTAATGATAACTAGGTTATATACACAGGGTACCAGTAATGATAACTAGGCTATATACACAGGGTACCAGTACTGAGTAATGATAACTAGGTTATATACACAGGGTACCAGTACTGAGTAATGATAACTAGGTTATATACACAGGGTACTAGTACTGAGTAATGATAACTAGGTTATATACACAGGGTACTAGTACTGAGTAATGATAACTAGGTTATATACACAGGGTACTAGTACTGAGTAATGATAACTAGGTTATATACACAGGGTACCAGTACTGAGTAATGATAACTAGGTTATATACACAGGGTACCAGTAATGATAACTAGGCTATATACACAGGGTACCAGTACTGAGTAATGATAACTAGGTTATATACACAGGGTACTAGTACTGAGTAATGATAACTAGGTTATATACACAGGGTACCAGTACTGAGTCAATGAGTAACGATAACTAGGCTATATACACAGGGTACCAGTACTGAGTAATGATAACTAGGATATATACACAGGGTACCAGTACTGAGTAATGATAACTAGGTTATATACACAGGGTACCAGTACTGAGTAATGATAACTAGGTTATATACACAGGGTACCAGTACTGAGTCAATGAGTAACGATAACTAGGCTATATACACAGGGTACCAGTACTGAGTAATGATAACTAGGTTATATACACAGGGTACCAGTACTGAGTAATGATAACTAGGTTATATACACAGGGTACCAGTACTGAGTAATGATAACTAGGTTATATACACAGGATACTAGTACTGAGTAATGATAACTAGGTTATATACACAGGGTACCAGTACTGAGTAATGATAACTAGGTTATATACACAGGATACTAGTACTGAGTAATGATAACTAGGTTATATACACAGGGTACCAGTACTGAGTAATGATAACTAGGTTATATACACAGGGTACTAGTACTGAGTAATGATAACTAGGATATATACACAGGGTACCAGTACTGAGTAATGATAACTAGGTTATATACACAGGGTACTAGTACTGAGTAATGATAACTAGGTTATATACACAGGGTACCAGTACTGAGTAATGATAACTAGGTTATATACACAGGGTACCAGTAATGATAACTAGGCTATATACACAGGGTACCAGTACTGAGTAATGATAACTAGGTTATATACACAGGGTACCAGTACTGAGTAATGATAACTAGGTTATATACACAGGGTACCAGTAATGATAACTAGGCTATATACACAGGGTACCAGTACTGAGTAATGATAACTAGGTTATATACACAGGGTACTAGTACTGAGTAATGATAACTAGGTTATACACACAGGGTACTAGTACTGAGTAATGATAACTAGGTTATATACACAGGGTACCAGTACTGAGTAATGATAACTAGGTTATATACACAGGGTACCAGTACTGATAACTAGGTTATATACACAGGGTACCAGTACTGAGTAATGATAACTAGGTTATATACACAGGGTACCAGTACTGAGTCAATGAGTAACGATAACTAGGTTATATACACAGGGTACCAGTACTGAGTAATGATAACTAGGTTATATACACAGGGTACCAGTACTGAGTAATGATAACTAGGTTATATACACAGGGTACCAGTACTGAGTCAATGAGTAACGATAACTAGGCTATATACACAGGGTACCAGTACTGAGTAATGATAACTAGGTTATATACACAGGGTACCAGTACTGAGTAATGATAACTAGGTTATATACACTGGGTACCAGTACTGAGTAATGATAACTAGGTTATATACACAGGATACTAGTACTGAGTAATGATAACTAGGTTATATACACAGGGTACCAGTACTGAGTAATGATAACTAGGTTATATACACAGGATACTAGTACTGAGTAATGATAACTAGGTTATATACACAGGGTACCAGTACTGAGTAATGATAACTAGGTTATATACACAGGGTACTAGTACTGAGTAATGATAACTAGGATATATACACAGGGTACCAGTACTGAGTAATGATAACTAGGTTATATAAACAGGGTACTAGTACTGAGTAATGATAACTAGGTTATATACACAGGGTACCAGTACTGAGTAATGATAACTAGGTTATATACACAGGGTACCAGTAATGATAACTAGGCTATATACACAGGGTACCAGTACTGAGTAATGATAACTAGGTTATATACACAGGATACTAGTACTGAGTAATGATAACTAGGTTATATACACAGGGTACCAGTACTGAGTAATGATAACTAGGTTATATACACAGGGTACCAGTACTGAGTAATGATAACTAGGCTATATACACAGGGTACCAGTACTGAGTAATGATAACTAGGCTATATACACAGGGTACCAGTACTGATAACTAGGTTATATACACAGGGTACCAGTACTGAGTCAATGAGTAATGATAACTAGGCTATATACACAGGGTACCAGTACTGAGTAATGTTAACTAGGCTATATACACAGGGTACCAGTACTGAGTAATGATAACTAGGTTATATACACAGGGTACCAGTACTGAGTAATGATAACTAGGTTATATACACAGGGTACCAGTACTGATAACTAGGTTATATACACAGGGTACCAGTACTGAGTCAATGAGTAACGATAACTAGGCTATATACACAGGGTACCAGTACTGAGTAATGATAACTAGGCTATATACACAGGGTACCAGTACTGAGTAATGATAACTAGGCTATATACACAGGGTACCAGTACTGATAACTAGGTTATATACACAGGGTACCAGTACTGAGTCAATGAGTAACGATAACTAGGCTATATACACAGGGTACCAGTACTGAGTAATGATAACTAGGCTATATACACAGGGTACCAGTACTGAGTAATGATAACTAGGCTATATACACAGGGTACCAGTACTGAGTAATGATAACTAGGCTATATACACAGGGTACCAGTACTGATAACTAGGTTATATACATAGGGTACCAGTACTGAGTCAATGAGTAACGATAACTAGGCTATATACACAGGGTACCAGTACTGAGTAATGATAACTAGGCTATATACACAGGGTACCAGTACTGATAACTAGGTTATATACACAGGGTACCAGTACTGAGTCAATGAGTAACGATAACTAGGCTATATACACAGGGTACCAGTACTGAGTAATGATAACTAGGCTATATACACAGGGTACCAGTCCTGATAACTAGGTTATATACACAGGGTACCAGTACTGAGTCAATGAGTAACGATAACTAGGCTATATACACAGGGTACCAGTACTGAGTAATGATAACTAGGTTATATACACAGAGTACCAGTACTGAGTCAATGAGTAACGATAACTAGGCTATATACACAGGGTACCAGTACTGAGTAATGATAACTAGGCTATATACACAGGGTACCAGTACTGAGTAATGATAACTAGGTTATATACACAGAGTACCAGTACTGAGTCAATGAGTAACGATAACTAGGCTATATACACAGGGTACCAGTACTGAGTAATGATAACTAGGCTATATACACAGGGTACCAGCACTGAGTAATGATAACTAGGTTATATACACAGGGTACCAGTACTGAGTAATGATAACTAGGCTATATACACAGGGTACCAGTACTGAGTAATGATAACTAGGCTATATACACAGGGTACCAGTACTGATAACTAGGTTATATACACAGGGTACCAGTACTGAGTCAATGAGTAACGATAACTAGGCTATATACACAGGGTACCAGTACTGAGTAATGATAACTAGGCTATATACACAGGGTACCAGTCCTGATAACTAGGTTATATACACAGGGTACCATTACTGAGTCAATGAGTAACGATAACAAGGCTATATACACAGGGTACCAGTACTGAGTAATGATAACTAGGTTATATACACAGGGTACCAGTACTGAGTAATGATAACTAGGTTATATACACAGGGTACCAGTACTGAGTCAATGAGTAACGATAACTAGGCTATATACACAGGGTACCAGTACTGAGTAATGATAACTAGGTTATATACACAGGGTACCAGTACTGAGTAATGATAACTAGGTTATATACACAGGGTACCAGTACTGAGTAATGATAACTAGGTTATATACACAGGATACTAGTACTGAGTAATGATAACTAGGTTATATACACAGGGTACCAGTACTGAGTAATGATAACTAGGTTATATACACAGGATACTAGTACTGAGTAATGATAACTAGGTTATATACACAGGGTACCAGTACTGAGTAATGATAACTAGGTTATATACACAGGGTACCAGTACTGAGTAATGATAACTAGGCTATATACACAGGGTACCAGTACTGAGTAATGATAACTAGGTTATATACACAGGGTACCAGTACTGAGTAATGATAACTAGGTTATATACACAGGGTACCAGTACTGAGTCAATGAGTAACGATAACTAGGCTATATACACAGGGTACCAGTACTGAGTAATGATAACTAGGTTATATACACAGGGTACCAGTACTGAGTAATGATAACTAGGTTATATACACAGGGTACCAGTACTGAGTAATGATAACTAGGTTATATACACAGGATACTAGTACTGAGTAATGATAACTAGGTTATATACACAGGGTACCAGTACTGAGTAATGATATCTAGGTTATATACACAGGATACTAGTACTGAGTAATGATAACTAGGTTATATACACAGGGTACCAGTACTGAGTAATGATAACTAGGTTATATACACAGGGTACTAGTACTGAGTACTGATAACTAGGATATATACACAGGGTACCAGTACTGAGTAATGATAACTAGGTTATATACACAGGGTACTAGTACTGAGTAATGATAACTAGGTTATATACACAGGGTACCAGTACTGAGTAATGATAACTAGGTTATATACACAGGGTACCAGTAATGATAACTAGGCTATATACACAGGGTACCAGTACTGAGTAATGATAACTAGGTTATATACACAGGGTACCAGTACTGAGTAATGATAACTAGGTTATATACACAGGGTACTAGTACTGAGTAATGATAACTAGGTTATATACACAGGGTACTAGTACTGAGTAATGATAACTAGGTTATATACACAGGGTACTAGTACTGAGTAATGATAACTAGGTTATATACACAGGGTACCAGTACTGAGTAATGATAACTAGGTTATATACACAGGGTACCAGTAATGATAACTAGGCTATATACACAGGGTACCAGTACTGAGTAATGATAACTAGGTTATATACACAGGGTACTAGTACTGAGTAATGATAACTAGGTTATATACACAGGGTACTAGTACTGAGTAATGATAACTAGGTTATATACACAGGGTACCAGTACTGAGTAATGATAACTAGGTTATATACACAGGGTACCAGTACTGATAACTAGGTTATATACACAGGGTACCAGTACTGAGTAATGATAACTAGGTTATATACACAGGGTACCAGTACTGAGTCAATGAGTAACGATAACTAGGCTATATACACAGGGTACCAGTACTGAGTAATGATAACTAGGTTATATACACAGGGTACCAGTACTGAGTAATGATAACTAGGTTATATACACAGGGTACCAGTACTGAGTCAATGAGTAACGATAACTAGGCTATATACACAGGGTACCAGTACTGAGTAATGATAACTAGGTTATATACACAGGGTACCAGTACTGAGTAATGATAACTAGGTTATATACACAGGGTACCAGTACTGAGTAATGATAACTAGGTTATATACACAGGATACTAGTACTGAGTAATGATAACTAGGTTATATACACAGGGTACCAGTACTGAGTAATGATAACTAGGTTATATACACAGGATACTAGTACTGAGTAATGATAACTAGGTTATATACACAGGGTACCAGTACTGAGTAATGATAACTAGGTTATATACACAGGGTACTAGTACTGAGTAATGATAACTAGGATATATACACAGGGTACCAGTACTGAGTAATGATAACTAGGTTATATACACAGGGTACTAGTACTGAGTAATGATAACTAGGTTATATACACAGGGTACCAGTACTGAGTAATGATAACTAGGTTATATACACAGGGTACCAGTAATGATAACTAGGCTATATACACAGGGTACCAGTACTGAGTAATGATAACTAGGTTATATACACAGGGTACCAGTACTGAGTAATGATAACTAGGTTATATACACAGGGTACTAGTACTGAGTAATGATAACTAGGTTATATACACAGGGTACTAGTACTGAGTAATGATAACTAGGTTATATACACAGGGTACTAGTACTGAGTAATGATAACTAGGTTATATACACAGGGTACCAGTACTGAGTAATGATAACTAGGTTATATACACAGGGTACCAGTAATGATAACTAGGCTATATACACAGGGTACCAGTACTGAGTAATGATAACTAGGTTATATACACAGGGTACTAGTACTGAGTAATGATAACTAGGTTATATACACAGGGTACCAGTACTGAGTCAATGAGTAACGATAACTAGGCTATATACACAGGGTACCAGTACTGAGTAATGATAACTAGGATATATACACAGGGTACCAGTACTGAGTAATGATAACTAGGTTATATACACAGGGTACCAGTACTGAGTAATGATAACTAGGTTATATACACAGGATACTAGTACTGAGTAATGATAACTAGGTTATATACACAGGGTACCAGTACTGAGTAATGATAACTAGGTTATATACACAGGATACTAGTACTGAGTAATGATAACTAGGTTATATACACAGGGTACCAGTACTGAGTAATGATAACTAGGTTATATACACAGGGTACTAGTACTGAGTAATGATAACTAGGATATATACACAGGGTACCAGTACTGAGTAATGATAACTAGGTTATATACACAGGGTACTAGTACTGAGTAATGATAACTAGGTTATATACACAGGGTACCAGTACTGAGTAATGATAACTAGGTTATATACACAGGGTACCAGTAATGATAACTAGGCTATATACACAGGGTACCAGTACTGAGTAATGATAACTAGGTTATATACACAGGGTACCAGTACTGAGTAATGATAACTAGGTTATATACACAGGGTACCAGTAATGATAACTAGGCTATATACACAGGGTACCAGTACTGAGTAATGATAACTAGGTTATATACACAGGGTACTAGTACTGAGTAATGATAACTAGGTTATATACACAGGGTACTAGTACTGAGTAATGATAACTAGGTTATATACACAGGGTACCAGTACTGAGTAATGATAACTAGGTTATATACACAGGGTACCAGTACTGATAACTAGGTTATATACACAGGGTACCAGTACTGAGTAATGATAACTAGGTTATATACACAGGGTACCAGTACTGAGTCAATGAGTAACGATAACTAGGTTATATACACAGGGTACCAGTACTGAGTAATGATAACTAGGTTATATACACAGGGTACCAGTACTGAGTAATGATAACTAGGTTATATACACAGGGTACCAGTACTGAGTCAATGAGTAACGATAACTAGGCTATATACACAGGGTACCAGTACTGAGTAATGATAACTAGGTTATATACACAGGGTACCAGTACTGAGTAATGATAACTAGGTTATATACACAGGGTACCAGTACTGAGTAATGATAACTAGGTTATATACACAGGATACTAGTACTGAGTAATGATAACTAGGTTATATACACAGGGTACCAGTACTGAGTAATGATAACTAGGTTATATACACAGGATACTAGTACTGAGTAATGATAACTAGGTTATATACACAGGGTACCAGTACTGAGTAATGATAACTAGGTTATATACACAGGGTACTAGTACTGAGTAATGATAACTAGGATATATACACAGGGTACCAGTACTGAGTAATGATAACTAGGTTATATAAACAGGGTACTAGTACTGAGTAATGATAACTAGGTTATATACACAGGGTACCAGTACTGAGTAATGATAACTAGGTTATATACACAGGGTACCAGTAATGATAACTAGGCTATATACACAGGGTACCAGTACTGAGTAATGATAACTAGGTTATATACACAGGGTACCAGTACTGAGTAATGATAACTAGGTTATATACACAGGGTACTAGTACTGAGTAATGATAACTAGGTTATATACACAGGGTACTAGTACTGAGTAATGATAACTAGGTTATATACACAGGGTACTAGTACTGAGTAATGATAACTAGGTTATATACACAGGGTACCAGTACTGAGTAATGATAACTAGGTTATATACACAGGGTACCAGTAATGATAACTAGGCTATATACACAGGGTACCAGTACTGAGTAATGATAACTAGGTTATATACACAGGGTACTAGTACTGAGTAATGATAACTAGGTTATATACACAGGGTACTAGTACTGAGTAATGATAACTAGGTTATATACACAGGGTACCAGTACTGAGTAATGATAACTAGGTTATATACACAGGGTACCAGTACTGATAACTAGGTTATATACACAGGGTACCAGTACTGAGTAATGATAACTAGGTTATATACACAGGGTACCAGTACTGAGTAATGATAACTAGGCTATATACACAGGGTACCAGTACTGAGTAATGATAACTAGGTTATATACACAGGGTACCAGTACTGAGTAATGATAACTAGGTTATATACACAGGGTACCAGTACTGATAACTAGGTTATATACACAGGGTACCAGTACTGAGTAATGATAACTAGGTTATATACACAGGGTACCAGTACTGAGTAATGATAACTAGGTTATATACACAGGGTACCAGTACTGATAACTAGGTTATATACACAGGGTACCAGTACTGAGTAATGATAACTAGGCTATATACACAGGGTACCAGTACTGAGTAATGATAACTAGGCTATATACACAGGGTACCAGTACTGATAACTAGGTTATATACACAGGGTACCAGTACTGAGTCAATGAGTAACGATAACTAGGCTATATACACAGGGTACCAGTACTGAGTAATGATAACTAGGCTATATACACAGGGTACCAGTACTGATAACTAGGTTATATACACAGGGTACCAGTACTGAGTCAATGAGTAACGATAACTAGGCTATATACACAGGGTACCAGTACTGAGTAATGATAACTAGGCTATATACACAGGGTACCAGTCCTGATAACTAGGTTATATACACAGGGTACCAGTACTGAGTCAATGAGTAACGATAACTAGGCTATATACACAGGGTACCAGTAGTGAGTAATGATAACTAGGTTATATACACAGAGTACCAGTACTGAGTCAATGAGTAACGATAACTAGGCTATATACACAGGGTACCAGTACTGAGTAATGATAACTAGGCTATATACACAGGGTACCAGTACTGAGTAATGATAACTAGGTTATATACACAGAGTACCAGTACTGAGTCAATGAGTAACGATAACTAGGCTATATACACAGGGTACCAGTACTGAGTAATGATAACTAGGCTATATACACAGGGTACCAGCACTGAGTAATGATAACTAGGTTATATACACAGGGTACCAGTACTGAGTAATGATAACTAGGCTATATACACAGGGTACCAGTACTGAGTAATGATAACTAGGCTATATACACAGGGTACCAGTACTGATAACTAGGTTATATACACAGGGTACCAGTACTGAGTCAATGAGTAACGATAACTAGGCTATATACACAGGGTACCAGTACTGAGTAATGATAACTAGGCTATATACACAGGGTACCAGTCCTGATAACTAGGTTATATACACAGGGTACCATTACTGAGTCAATGAGTAACGATAACAAGGCTATATACACAGGGTACCAGTACTGAGTAATGATAACTAGGTTATATACACAGGGTACCAGTACTGAGTAATGATAACTAGGTTATATACACAGGGTACCAGTACTGAGTCAATGAGTAACGATAACTAGGCTATATACACAGGGTACCAGTACTGAGTAATGATAACTAGGTTATATACACAGGGTACCAGTACTGAGTAATGATAACTAGGTTATATACACAGGGTACCAGTACTGAGTAATGATAACTAGGTTATATACACAGGATACTAGTACTGAGTAATGATAACTAGGTTATATACACAGGGTACCAGTACTGAGTAATGATAACTAGGTTATATACACAGGATACTAGTACTGAGTAATGATAACTAGGTTATATACACAGGGTACCAGTACTGAGTAATGATAACTAGGTTATATACACAGGGTACCAGTACTGAGTAATGATAACTAGGCTATATACACAGGGTACCAGTACTGAGTAATGATAACTAGGTTATATACACAGGGTACCAGTACTGAGTAATGATAACTAGGTTATATACACAGGGTACCAGTACTGAGTCAATGAGTAACGATAACTAGGCTATACACACAGGGTACCAGTACTGAGTAATGATAACTAGGTTATATACACAGGGTACCAGTACTGAGTAATGATGCCTAGGTTATATACACAGGGTACCAGTACTGAGTAATGATAACTAGGTTATATACACAGGATACTAGTACTGAGTAATGATAACTAGGTTATATACACAGGGTACCAGTACTGAGTAATGATAACTAGGTTATATACACAGGATACTAGTACTGAGTAATGATAACTAGGTTATATACACAGGGTACCAGTACTGAGTAATGATAACTAGGTTATATACACAGGGTACTAGTACTGAGTACTGATAACTAGGATATATACACAGGGTACCAGTACTGAGTAATGATAACTAGGTTATATACACAGGGTACTAGTACTGAGTAATGATAACTAGGTTATATACACAGGGTACCAGTACTGAGTAATGATAACTAGGTTATATACACAGGGTACCAGTAATGATAACTAGGCTATATACACAGGGTACCAGTACTGAGTAATGATAACTAGGTTATATACACAGGGTACCAGTACTGAGTAATGATAACTAGGTTATATACACAGGGTACTAGTACTGAGTAATGATAACTAGGTTATATACACAGGGTACTAGTACTGAGTAATGATAACTAGGTTATATACACAGGGTACTAGTACTGAGTAATGATAACTAGGTTATATACACAGGGTACCAGTACTGAGTAATGATAACTAGGTTATATACACAGGGTACCAGTAATGATAACTAGGCTATATACACAGGGTACCAGTACTGAGTAATGATAACTAGGTTATATACACAGGGTACTAGTACTGAGTAATGATAACTAGGTTATATACACAGGGTACTAGTACTGAGTAATGATAACTAGGTTATATACACAGGGTACCAGTACTGAGTAATGATAACTAGGTTATATACACAGGGTACCAGTACTGATAACTAGGTTATATACACAGGGTACCAGTACTGAGTAATGATAACTAGGTTATATACACAGGGTACCAGTACTGAGTCAATGAGTAACGATAACTAGGCTATATACACAGGGTACCAGTACTGAGTAATGATAACTAGGTTATATACACAGGGTACCAGTACTGAGTAATGATAACTAGGTTATATACACAGGGTACCAGTACTGAGTCAATGAGTAACGATAACTAGGCTATATACACAGGGTACCAGTACTGAGTAATGATAACTAGGTTATATACACAGGGTACCAGTACTGAGTAATGATAACTAGGTTATATACACAGGGTACCAGTACTGAGTAATGATAACTAGGTTATATACACAGGATACTAGTACTGAGTAATGATAACTAGGTTATATACACAGGGTACCAGTACTGAGTAATGATAACTAGGTTATATACACAGGATACTAGTACTGAGTAATGATAACTAGGTTATATACACAGGGTACCAGTACTGAGTAATGATAACTAGGTTATATACACAGGGTACTAGTACTGAGTAATGATAACTAGGATATATACACAGGGTACCAGTACTGAGTAATGATAACTAGGTTATATACACAGGGTACTAGTACTGAGTAATGATAACTAGGTTATATACACAGGGTACCAGTACTGAATAATGATAACTAGGTTATATACACAGGGTACCAGTACTGAGTAATGATAACTAGGTTATATACACAGGGTACCAGTAATGATAACTAGGCTATATACACAGGGTACCAGTACTGAGTAATGATAACTAGGTTATATACACAGGGTACCAGTACTGAGTAATGATAACTAGGTTATATACACAGGGTACTAGTACTGAGTAATGATAACTAGGTTATATACACAGGGTACTAGTACTGAGTAATGATAACTAGGTTATATACACAGGGTACTAGTACTGAGTAATGATAACTAGGTTATATACACAGGGTACCAGTACTGAGTAATGATAACTAGGTTATATACACAGGGTACCAGTAATGATAACTAGGCTATATACACAGGGTACCAGTACTGAGTAATGATAACTAGGTTATATACACAGGGTACTAGTACTGAGTAATGATAACTAGGTTATATACACAGGGTACCAGTACTGAGTCAATGAGTAACGATAACTAGGCTATATACACAGGGTACCAGTACTGAGTAATGATAACTAGGATATATACACAGGGTACCAGTACTGAGTAATGATAACTAGGTTATATACACAGGGTACCAGTACTGAGTAATGATAACTAGGTTATATACACAGGGTACCAGTACTGAGTCAATGAGTAACGATAACTAGGCTATATACACAGGGTACCAGTACTGAGTAATGATAACTAGGTTATATACACAGGGTACCAGTACTGAGTAATGATAACTAGGTTATATACACAGGGTACCAGTACTGAGTAATGATAACTAGGTTATATACACAGGATACTAGTACTGAGTAATGATAACTAGGTTATATACACAGGGTACCAGTACTGAGTAATGATAACTAGGTTATATACACAGGATACTAGTACTGAGTAATGATAACTAGGTTATATACACAGGGTACCAGTACTGAGTAATGATAACTAGGTTATATACACAGGGTACTAGTACTGAGTAATGATAACTAGGATATATACACAGGGTACCAGTACTGAGTAATGATAACTAGGTTATATACACAGGGTACTAGTACTGAGTAATGATAACTAGGTTATATACACAGGGTACCAGTACTGAGTAATGATAACTAGGTTATATACACAGGGTACCAGTAATGATAACTAGGCTATATACACAGGGTACCAGTACTGAGTAATGATAACTAGGTTATATACACAGGGTACCAATACTGAGTAATGATAACTAGGTTATATACACAGGGTACTAGTACTGAGTAATGATAACTAGGTTATATACACAGGGTACTAGTACTGAGTAATGATAACTAGGTTATATACACAGGGTACTAGTACTGAGTAATGATAACTAGGTTATATACACAGGGTACCAGTACTGAGTAATGATAACTAGGTTATATACACAGGGTACCAGTAATGATAACTAGGCTATATACACAGGGTACCAGTACTGAGTAATGATAACTAGGTTATATACACAGGGTACTAGTACTGAGTAATGATAACTAGGTTATATACACAGGGTACTAGTACTGAGTAATGATAACTAGGTTATATACACAGGGTACCAGTACTGAGTAATGATAACTAGGTTATATACACAGGGTACCAGTACTGATAACTAGGTTATATACACAGGGTACCAGTACTGAGTAATGATAACTAGGTTATATACACAGGGTACCAGTACTGAGTCAATGAGTAACGATAACTAGGCTATATACACAGGGTACCAGTACTGAGTAATGATAACTAGGTTATATACACAGGGTACCAGTACTGAGTAATGATAACCAGGTTATATACACAGGGTACCAGTACTGAGTCAATGAGTAACGATAACTAGGCTATATACACAGGGTACCAGTACTGAGTAATGATAACTAGGTTATATACACAGGGTACCAGTACTGAGTAATGATAACTAGGTTATATACACAGGGTACCAGTACTGAGTAATGATAACTAGGTTATATACACAGGATACTAGTACTGAGTAATGATAACTAGGTTATATACACAGGGTACCAGTACTGAGTAATGATAACTAGGTTATATACACAGGATACTAGTACTGAGTAATGATAACTAGGTTATATACACAGGGTACCAGTACTGAGTAATGATAACTAGGTTATATACACAGGGTACTAGTACTGAGTAATGATAACTAGGATATATACACAGGGTACCAGTACTGAGTAATGATAACTAGGTTATATAAACAGGGTACTAGTACTGAGTAATGATAACTAGGTTATATACACAGGGTACCAGTACTGAGTAATGATAACTAGGTTATATACACAGGGTACCAGTAATGATAACTAGGCTATACACACAGGGTACCAGTACTGAGTAATGATAACTAGGTTATATACACAGGGTACCAGTACTGAGTAATGATAACTAGGTTATATACACAGGGTACTAGTACTGAGTAATGATAACTAGGTTATATACACAGGGTACTAGTACTGAGTAATGATAACTAGGTTATATACACAGGGTACTAGTACTGAGTAATGATAACTAGGTTATATACACAGGGTACCAGTACTGAGTAATGATAACTAGGTTATATACACAGGGTACCAGTAATGATAACTAGGCTATATACACAGGGTACCAGTACTGAGTAATGATAACTAGGTTATATACACAGGGTACTAGTACTGAGTAATGATAACTAGGTTATATACACAGGGTACTAGTACTGAGTAATGATAACTAGGTTATATACACAGGGTACCAGTACTGAGTAATGATAACTAGGTTATATACACAGGGTACCAGTACTGATAACTAGGTTATATACACAGGGTACCAGTACTGAGTAATGATAACTAGGTTATATACACAGGGTACCAGTACTGAGTAATGATAACTAGGCTATATACACAGGGTACCAGTACTGAGTAATGATAACTAGGTTATATACACAGGGTACCAGTACTGAGTAATGATAACTAGGTTATATACACAGGGTACCAGTACTGATAACTAGGTTATATACACAGGGTACCAGTACTGAGTAATGATAACTAGGTTATATACACAGGGTACCAGTACTGAGTAATGATAACTAGGTTATATACACAGGGTACCAGTACTGATAACTAGGTTATATACACAGGGTACCAGTACTGAGTAATGATAACTAGGTTATATACACAGGGTACCAGTACTGAGTAATGATAACTAGGCTATATACACAGGGTACCAGTACTGAGTAATGATAACTAGGTTATATACACAGGGTACCAGTACTGATAACTAGGTTATATACACAGGGTACCAGTACTGAGTCAATGAGTAACGATAACTAGGCTATATACACAGGGTACCAGTACTGAGTAATGATAACTAGGCTATATACACAGGGTACCAGTACTGATAACTAGGTTATATACACAGGGTACCAGTACTGAGTCAATGAGTAACGATAACTAGGCTATATACACAGGGTACCAGTACTGAGTAATGATAACTAGGCTATATACACAGGGTACCAGTACTGAGTAATGATAACTAGGTTATATACACAGGGTACCAGTACTGAGTAATGATAACTAGGTTATATACACAGGGTACCAGTACTGAGTAATGATAACTAGGTTATATACACAGGGTACCAGTACTGATAACTAGGTTATATACACAGGGTACCAGTACTGAGTAATGATAACTAGGTTATATACACAGGGTACCAGTACTGAGTAATGATAACTAGGCTATATACACAGGGTACCAGTACTGAGTAATGATAACTAGGTTATATACACAGGGTACCAGTACTGATAACTAGGTTATATACACAGGGTACCAGTACTGAGTCAATGAGTAACGATAACTAGGCTATATACACAGGGTACCAGTACTGAGTAATGATAACTAGGCTATATACACAGGGTACCAGTACTGATAACTAGGTTATATACACAGGGTACCAGTACTGAGTCAATGAGTAACGATAACTAGGCTATATACACAGGGTACCAGTACTGAGTAATGATAACTAGGCTATATACACAGGGTACCAGTACTGAGTAATGATAACTAGGTTATATACACAGGGTACCAGTACTGAGTAATGATAACTAGGTTATATACACAGGGTACCAGTACTGATAACTAGGTTATATACACAGGGTACCAGTACTGAGTCAATGAGTAACGATAACTAGGCTATATACACAGGGTACCAGTACTGAGTAATGATAACTAGGCTATATACACAGGGTACCAGTACTGAGTAATGATAACTAGGCTATATACACAGGGTACCAGTACTGATAACTAGGTTATATACACAGGGTACCAGTACTGAGTCAATGAGTAACGATAACTAGGCTATATACACAGGGTACCAGTACTGAGTAATGATAACTAGGCTATATACACAGGGTACCAGTACTGAGTAATGATAACTAGGCTATATACACAGGGTACCAGTACTGAGTAATGATAACTAGGCTATATACACAGGGTACCAGTACTGATAACTAGGTTATATACACAGGGTACCAGTACTGAGTCAATGAGTAACGATAACTAGGCTATATACACAGGGTACCAGTACTGAGTAATGATAACTAGGCTATATACACAGGGTACTAGTACTGAGTAATGATAACTAGGTTATATACACAGGGTACTAGTACTGAGTAATGATAACTAGGTTATATACACAGGGTACCAGTACTGAGTAATGATAACTAGGTTATATACACAGGGTACCAGTAATGATAACTAGGCTATATACACAGGGTACCAGTACTGAGTAATGATAACTAGGTTATATACACAGGGTACTAGTACTGAGTAATGATAACTAGGTTATATACACAGGGTACTAGTACTGAGTAATGATAACTAGGTTATATACACAGGGTACCAGTACTGAGTAATGATAACTAGGTTATATACACAGGGTACCAGTACTGATAACTAGGTTATATACACAGGGTACCAGTACTGAGTAATGATAACTAGGTTATATACACAGGGTACCAGTACTGAGTAATGATAACTAGGCTATATACACAGGGTACCAGTACTGAGTAATGATAACTAGGTTATATACACAGGGTACCAGTACTGAGTAATGATAACTAGGTTATATACACAGGGTACCAGTACTGATAACTAGGTTATATACACAGGGTACCAGTACTGAGTAATGATAACTAGGTTATATACACAGGGTACCAGTACTGAGTAATGATAACTAGGTTATATACACAGGGTACCAGTACTGATAACTAGGTTATATACACAGGGTACCAGTACTGAGTAATGATAACTAGGTTATATACACAGGGTACCAGTACTGAGTAATGATAACTAGGCTATATACACAGGGTACCAGTACTGAGTAATGATAACTAGGTTATATACACAGGGTACCAGTACTGATAACTAGGTTATATACACAGGGTACCAGTACTGAGTCAATGAGTAACGATAACTAGGCTATATACACAGGGTACCAGTACTGAGTAATGATAACTAGGCTATATACAAAGGGTACCAGTACTGATAACTAGGTTATATACACAGGGTACCAGTACTGAGTCAATGAGTAACGATAACTAGGCTATATACACAGGGTACCAGTACTGAGTAATGATAACTAGGCTATATACACAGGGTACCAGTACTGAGTAATGATAACTAGGTTATATACACAGGGTACCAGTACTGAGTAATGATAACTAGGTTATATACACAGGGTACCAGTACTGAGTAATGATAACTAGGTTATATACACAGGGTACCAGTACTGATAACTAGGTTATATACACAGGGTACCAGTACTGAGTAATGATAACTAGGTTATATACACAGGGTACCAGTACTGAGTAATGATAACTAGGCTATATACACAGGGTACCAGTACTGAGTAATGATAACTAGGTTATATACACAGGGTACCAGTACTGATAACTAGGTTATATACACAGGGTACCAGTACTGAGTCAATGAGTAACGATAACTAGGCTATATACACAGGGTACCAGTACTGAGTAATGATAACTAGGCTATATACACAGGGTACCAGTACTGATAACTAGGTTATATACACAGGGTACCAGTACTGAGTCAATGAGTAACGATAACTAGGCTATATACACAGGGTACCAGTACTGAGTAATGATAACTAGGCTATATACACAGGGTACCAGTACTGAGTAATGATAACTAGGTTATATACACAGGGTACCAGTACTGAGTAATGATAACTAGGTTATATACACAGGGTACCAGTACTGATAACTAGGTTATATACACAGGGTACCAGTACTGAGTCAATGAGTAACGATAACTAGGCTATATACACAGGGTACCAGTACTGAGTAATGATAACTAGGCTATATACACAGGGTACCAGTACTGAGTAATGATAACTAGGCTATATACACAGGGTACCAGTACTGATAACTAGGCTATATACACAGGGTACCAGTACTGAGTCAATGAGTAACGATAACTAGGCTATATACACAGGGTACCAGTACTGAGTAATGATAACTAGGCTATATACACAGGGTACCAGTACTGAGTAATGATAACTAGGTTATATACACAGGGTACCAGTACTGAGTCAATGAGTAACGATAACTAGGCTATATACACAGGGTACTAGTACTGAGTAATGATAACTAGGCTATATACACAGGGTACCAGTACTGAGTCAATGAGTAACGATAACTAGGCTATATACACAGGATACTAGTACTGAGTAATGATAACTAGGTTATATACACAGGGTACCAGTACTGAGTAATGATAACTAGGTTATATACACAGGGTACCAGTACTGAGTAATGATAACTAGGTTATATACACAGGATACTAGTACTGAGTAATGATAACTAGGCTATATACACAGGGTACTAGTACTGAGTAATGATAACTAGGTTATATACACAGAGTACCAGTACTGAGTAATGATAACTAGGCTATATACACAGGGTACTAGTACTGAGTAATGATAACTAGGTTATATACACAGGGTACCAGTACTGAGTAATGATAACTAGGTTATATACACAGGGAACTAGTACTGAGTAATGATAACTAGGATATATACACAGGGTACTAGTACTGAGTAATGATAACTAGGCTATATACACAGGGTACTAGTACTGAGTAATGATAACTAGGTTATATACACAGGGTACCAGTACTGAGTAATGATAACTAGGCTATATACACAGGGTACTAGTACTGAGTAATGATAACTAGGTTATATACACAGGGTACCAGTACTGAGTAATGATATCTAGGTTATATACACAGGGAACTAGTACTGAGTAATGATAACTAGGATATATACACAGGGTACTAGTACTGAGTAATGATAACTAGGTTATATACACAGGGTACCAGTACTGAGTCAATGAGTAACGATAACTAGGCTATATACACAGGGTACCAGTACTGAGTAATGATAACTAGGCTATATACACAGGGTACCAGTACTGAGTAATGATAACTAGGCTATATACACAGGGTACCAGTACTGATAACTAGGCTATATACACAGGGTACCAGTACTGAGTCAATGAGTAACGATAACTAGGCTATATACACAGGGTACCAGTACTGAGTAATGATAACTAGGCTATATACACAGGGTACCAGTACTGAGTAATGATAACTAGGTTATATACACAGGGTACCAGTACTGAGTCAATGAGTAACGATAACTAGGCTATATACACAGGGTACTAGTACTGAGTAATGATAACTAGGCTATATACACAGGGTACCAGTACTGAGTCAATGAGTAACGATAACTAGGCTATATACACAGGATACTAGTACTGAGTAATGATAACTAGGTTATATACACAGGGTACCAGTACTGAGTAATGATAACTAGGTTATATACACAGGGTACCAGTACTGAGTAATGATAACTAGGTTATATACACAGGATACTAGTACTGAGTAATGATAACTAGGCTATATACACAGGGTACTAGTACTGAGTAATGATAACTAGGTTATATACACAGAGTACCAGTACTGAGTAATGATAACTAGGCTATATACACAGGGTACTAGTACTGAGTAATGATAACTAGGTTATATACACAGGGTACCAGTACTGAGTAATGATAACTAGGTTATATACACAGGGAACTAGTACTGAGTAATGATAACTAGGATATATACACAGGGTACTAGTACTGAGTAATGATAACTAGGCTATATACACAGGGTACTAGTACTGAGTAATGATAACTAGGTTATATACACAGGGTACCAGTACTGAGTAATGATAACTAGGCTATATACACAGGGTACTAGTACTGAGTAATGATAACTAGGTTATATACACAGGGTACCAGTACTGAGTAATGATATCTAGGTTATATACACAGGGAACTAGTACTGAGTAATGATAACTAGGATATATACACAGGGTACTAGTACTGAGTAATGATAACTAGGCTATATACACAGGGTACTAGTACTGAGTAATGATAACTAGGTTATATACACAGGGTACCAGTACTGAGTAATGATAACTAGGTTATATACACAGGGAACTAGTACTGAGTAATGATAACTAGGATATATACACAGGGTACTAGTACTGGGTAATGATA
The DNA here is from genome assembly GCF_029448725.1 of Salvelinus fontinalis. Taxonomy (NCBI): domain Eukaryota; kingdom Metazoa; phylum Chordata; class Actinopteri; order Salmoniformes; family Salmonidae; genus Salvelinus; species Salvelinus fontinalis. The sequence continues at coordinate 4,536,969 of NC_074671.1, forward strand.
ACTAGGTTATATACACAGGGTACCAGTACTGAGTAATGATAACTAGGTTATATACACAGGGTACCGGTACTGAGTAATGATAACTAGGTTATATACACAGGGTACTAGTTAACCCAAAGAAACCCGGACTAACTATTTATCAGTCTTATGGATTGGAGGTAGAAGCAATGGAACACAGCAAAATACTGTTTTCGTAAAAGATAAATCAATTATCAACCAACAGCGATGGTAGAAACTAAGAGGCATATTCTTTCAATAGAACTGTGATGTATTGGGGTTTTACCGCCGAACATAATGGGAGTTGGATGTGTTGGAGATAATCACGTTCCAGATAAATGATTGAACTGAGTTCCTGTCTCATCATTATTGAATTGTTATACGAGACATGGTTATGAAACCCACGAGACGTAACACAAAAGATCGGCGATGAGTAAGTCTGACCCTACAGTAGGTCGTCCCATTCGGGAAGAGGACTGTTCACACCAGATGTTTTCACTGACACAGTCTAGGCTAATGTTAGCAAAATTTATTGCTTGCAAGAGAGCAAGGCTAATGTTAGCTAAATGTATTGCTTGCAAGAGAGCAAGGCTAATGTTAGCAAAATGTATTGCTTGCAAGAGAGCTAGGCTAATGTTAGCTGAATGTATCCCTTGCAAGAGAGCTACGCTAATGTTAGCAAGATGTATTGCTTGCAAGAGAGCAAAGCTAATGTTAGCTAAATGTATTGCTTGCAAGAGAGCTAGGCTAATGTTAGAAAGACATATTGCTTGCAAGAGAGCTAGGCTAATGTTAGCAAAATGTATTGCTTGCAAGAGAGCTAGGCTTATGTTAGCTAAATGTATTGCTTGCAAGAGAGCTACGCTAATGTTAGCAATGTATTGCTTGCAAGAGAGCAAGGGTAATGTTAGCTAAATGTATTGCTTGCAAGAGAGCTAGGTTAATGTTAGCTAAATGTATTGCTTGCAAGAGAGCTAGGCTAATGTTAGCTAAATGTATTGCTTGCAAGAGAGCTAGGCTAATGTTAGCTAAATGTATTGCTTGCAAGAGAGCTAGGCTTATGTTAGCTAAATGTATTGCTTGCAATAGAGCAAGTGCATGGTTGAGCTAGCTAAGAGAGAGACTTAGCATCGTCATGGACAGCAGAAAATAACTTGAGACAGACGTTGGGGAAAACAACATCAATTAAAATGGAGGAATATACAGTATTTAAAGGAAAGAATGTGTTATACTGTATGGGTACTATTTGGTATGTGTTAAACTGTATGGGTACTAATTGGTATGTGTTATACTGTATGGGTACTAATTGGTATGTGTTATTCCGTATGGGTACTAATTGGTATGTGTAATACTGTATAGGTACTAGTTGGTATGTGGTATACTGTATGGGTACTAATTGGTATGTGGTATACTGTATGGGTACTAATTGGTATGTGGTATACTGTATGGGTACTAATTGGTATGTGTTATACTGTATGGGTACTAATTGGTATGTGTAATACTGTATAGGTACTAATTGGTATGTGTTATACTGTATGGGTACTAATTGGTATGTGGTAAACTGTATGGGTACTAATTGGTATGTGTTATACTGTATGGGTACTAATTGGTATGTGTAATACTGTATAGGTACTAATTGGTATGTGTTATACTGTATAGGTACTAATTGGTATGTCTTTGTCTGTATGGGTACTAATTGGTATGTTGTATACTATATGGGTACTAATTGGTATGTTGTATACTATATGGGTTCTAATTGGTATGTTCTATACTGTATGGGTACTAATTGGTATGTGTTATACTGTTTGGGTACTAATTGTATGTGTTATTTTGTATTTTGTAATGTTAGCCAAATGTATTGCTTGCAAGAGAGCTAGGCTAATGTTAGCTAAATGTATTGCTTGCAAGAGAGCTAGGCTAATGTTAGCTAAATGTATTGCTTGCAAGAGAGCTAGGCTAATGTTAGCTAAATGTATTGCTTGCAAGAGAGCTAGGCTAATGTTAGCTAAATGTATTGCTTGCAAGAGAGCTAGGCTAATGTTAGCTAAATGTATTGCTTGCAAGAGAGCTAGGCTAATGTTAGCTAAATGTATTGCTTGCAAGAGAGCTAGGCTAATGTTAGCTAAATGTATTGCTTGCAAGAGAGCTAGGCTAATGTTAGCCAAATGTATTGCTTGCAAGAGAGCTAGGCTAATGTTAGCTAAATGTATTGCTTGCAAGAGAGCTAGGCTAATGTTAGCCAAATGTATTGCATGCAAGAGAGCTAGGCTAATGTTAGCTAAATGTATTGCTTGCAAGAGAGCTAGGCTAATGTTAGCTAGATGTATTGCTTGCAAGAGAGCAAGTGCATAGTTGAGCTAGCTAAGAGAGAGACTTAGCATCGTCATGGACAGCAGAAAATAACTTGAGACAGACGTTGGGGAAAACAACATCAATTAAAATGGAGGAATATACAGTATTTAAAGGAAAGAATGTGTTATACTGTATGGGTACTATTTGGTATGTGTAATACTGTATAGGTACTAATTGGTATGTGTTATACTGTATGGGTACTAATTGGTATGTGTTATACTGTATGGGTACTAATTGGTATGTGTTATACTGTATGGGTACTAATTGGTATGTGTTATACTGTATGGGTACAAATTGGTATATGTTATACTGTATGGGTACTAATTGGTATGTGTAATACTGTATAGGTACTAATTGGTATGTGTTATACTGTATAGGTACTAATTGGTATGTGTTTGTCTGTATGGGTACTAATTGGTATGTGTTATACTGTATGGGTACTAATTGGTATGTGTTATTCTGTATGGGTACTAATTGGTATGTGTTATTCTGTATGTGTACTAATTGGTATGTGTAATACTGTATAGGTACTAGTTGGTATGTGGTATACTGTATGGGTACTAATTGGTATGTGGTATACTGTATGGGTACTAATTGGTATGTGGTATACTGTATGGGTACTAATTGGTATGTGTTATACTGTATGGGTACTAATTGGTATGTGTAATACTGTATAGGTACTAATTGGTATGTGTTATACTGTATGGGTACTAATTGGTATGTGGTAAACTGTATGGGTACTAATTGGTATGTGTTATACTGTATGGGTACTAATTGGTATGTGTAATACTGTATAGGTACTAATTGGTATGTGTTATACTGTATAGGTACTAATTGGTATGTCTTTGTCTGTATGGGTACTAATTGGTATGTGTTATACTGTATGGGTACTAATTGGTATGTGCTATACTGTATGGGTACTAATTGGTATGTGTTATACTGTATGGGTACTAATTGGTATGTTGTATACTGTCTGGGTACTAATTGGTATGTTGTATACTATATGGGTACTAATTGGTATGTTGTATACTATATGGGTTCTAATTGGTATGTTCTATACTGTATGGGTACTAATTGGTATGTGTTATACTGTTTGGGTACTAATTGTATGTGTTATTTTGTATTTTGTAATGTTAGCTAAATGTATTGCTTGCAAGAGAGCTAGGCTAATGTTAGCTAAATGTATTGCTTGCAAGAGAGCTAGGCTAATGTTAGCTAAATGTATTGCTTGCAAGAGAGCTAGGCTAATGTTAGCTAAATGTATTGCTTGCAAGAGAGCTAGGCTAATGTTAGCTAAATGTATTGCTTGCAAGAGAGCTAGGCTAATGTTAGCCAAATGTATTGCTTGCAAGAGAGCTAGGCTAATGTTAGCTAAATGTATTGCTTGCAAGAGAGCTAGGCTAATGTTAGCCAAATGTATTGCATGCAAGAGAGCTAGGCTAATGTTAGCTAAATGTATTGCTTGCAAGAGAGCTAGGCTAATGTTAGCTAGATGTATTGCTTGCAAGAGAGCAAGTGCATAGTTGAGCTAGCTAAGAGAGAGACTTAGCATCGTCATGGACAGCAGAAAATAACTTGAGACAGACGTTGGGGAAAACAACATCAATTAAAATGGAGGAATATACAGTATTTAAAGGAAAGAATGTGTTATACTGTATGGGTACTATTTGGTATGTGTAATACTGTATAGGTACTAATTGGTATGTGTTATACTGTATGGGTACTAATTGGTATGTGTTATACTGTATGGGTACTAATTGGTATGTGTTATACTGTATGGGTACTAATTGGTATGTGTTATACTGTATGGGTACAAATTGGTATATGTTATACTGTATGGGTACTAATTGGTATGTGTAATACTGTATAGGTACTAATTGGTATGTGTTATACTGTATAGGTACTAATTGGTATGTGTTTGTCTGTATGGGTACTAATTGGTATGTGTTATACTGTATGGGTACTAATTGGTATGTGTTATACTGTATGGGTACTTATTGGTATGTTGTATACTATATGGGTACTAATTGGTATGTTGTATACTATATGGGTACTAATTGGTATGTTCTATACTGTATGGGTACTAATTGGCATGTGTTATACTGTTTGGGTACTAATTGTATGTGTTATTTGGTATTTTGTAATGTTAGCCAAATGTATTGCTTGCAAGAGAGCTAGGCTAATGTTAGCTAAATGTATTGCTTGCAAGAGAGCTAGGCTAATGTTAGCTAAATGTATTGCTTGCAAGAGAGCAAGGCTAATATTAGCCAAATGTATTGCTTGCAAGAGAGCTACACTAATGTTAGCAAGATGTATTGCTTGCAAGAGAGCTAGGCTAATGTTAACAAAATGCATTGCTTGCAAGAGAGCTAGGCTAATGTTAGCCAAATGTATTGCTTGCAAGAGAGCTAGGCTAATGTTAGCTAAATGTATTGCTTGCAAGAGAGCTAGGCTAATGTTAGCTAAATGTATTGCTTGCAAGAGAGCTAGGCTAATGTTAGCCAAATGTATTGCTTGCAAGAGAGCTAGGCTAATGTTAGCTAAATGTATTGCTTGCAAGAGAGCTAGGCTAATGTTAGAAAGATGTATTGCTTGCAAGAGAGCTAGGCTAATGTTAGCTAAATGTATTGCTTGCAAGAGAGCTAGGCTTATGTTAGCTAAATGTATTGCTTGCAAGAGAGCAAGTGCATAGTTGAGCTAGCTAAGAGAGAGACTTAGCATCGTCATGGAGAGCAGAAAATAACTTGAGATAGACGTTGGGGAAAACAACATCAATTAAAATGGAGGAATATACAGTATTTAAAGGAAAGAATGTGTTATACTATATGGGTACTAATTGGTATGTGTTATACTGTATGGGTACTAATTGGTATGTGTTATATTGTATGGGTACTAATTGGTATGTGTTATATTGTATGGGTACTAATTGGTATGTGTTATATTGTATGGGTACTAATTGGTATGTGTAATACTGCATGGGTACTAATTGGTATGTGTTATACTATATGGGTACTAATTGTATGTGTTAAACTGTATTGGTACTAATTAGTATGTGATATCCGGCATGGTTAATACTTGGTATGTGTATACTGTATGGGTACTAATTGGTATTTGTTATACTATATGGGTACTAATTGTATGTGTTATACTGTATGGGTACTAATTAGTATGTGTTAAACTGCATTGGTACTAATTGGTATGTGTTATACTATATGGGTACTAATTGGTATGTGTTTTTTTGTATGGGTACTAATTAGTATGTGATATCCGGCATGGTTAATACTTGGTATGTTTATACTGTATGGGTACTAATTGGTATTTGTTATACTATATGGGTACTAATTGTATGTGTTATACTGTATGGGTACTAATTGGTATGTGTTATACTGCATGGGTACTAATTAGTATGTGTTATACTATATGGGTTCTAATTGTATGTGTTATACTGTATGGGTACTAATTGGTATGTGTTATACTATATGGGTACTAATTGGTATGTGCTATATTGTATGGGTACTAATTAGTATGTGTTATACTATATGGGTACTAATTGTATGTGTTATACTGTATGGGTACTAATTGGTATGTGTTATACTGTATAGGTACTAATTGGTGTGTTGTATACTATATGGGTACTAATTGGTATGTGTTATACTGTATGGGTACTAATTGGTATGTGTTATACTGTATGGGTACTAATTAGTATGTGTTAAACTGTATGGGTACTAATTAGTATGTGTTAAACTGTATGGGTACTAATTAGTATGTGTTAAACTGTATGGGTACTAATTAGTATGTGTTATACTATATGGGTACTAATTAGTATGTGTTAAACTGTATGGGTACTAATTGGTATGTGTTATACTGTTTAGGTACTAATTGTATGTGGTATACTGTATGGGTACTGATGTGTATAACAGGACAGGACAGGCCTGCTACAGCCAGACACACCAGGCCTGCTACATCCAGACAGGACACGTAAAAAGACATATATTGTGAAAATACTTTTCACTTAAACAACTAACTGTTGCTGAAATGTTCCACAGAAGAAATCAGGTAGAGGGAGAATCAGTGACAATGTTAGCTGCTGGGTTATTAAAACCCCCATAAGGTCGATGCCCCCCCCCCCCCCCCCCCCCCCCGGCATAACTCTAATTAGCATAATAACAATTCCCCTTAAAATACAGTCAGTTTAAACAAGAGATATTTTTGTTGTTGTTGCATTGGCTGCATCTCAATCCTCAACATCCTCCTTACCTTGACCTTCAACATCTGAGGTGAAAGGTCACAGAGTTTGAGTGGTGTTTATTAACAGACCACGAGACATCCTGAAACTCGGTCTTCTCACAACAACAAAAATGTCAATAGCGTCCGAATGGTTTGGCAAATCCAAACTCTTACCTTGACTTGGAAGAGTTCCAGTGCCGTGTTGGATCTTCGTAGCCAGCTGTAAGGACCGACACCGGGGATGAGAACAAGGTACGGGAAGCCCAAACATTTAATCAGGAACAGACATAAAACAAGACAGGAACAGCGTCAGCACACGGGTCTACAAGGACAAAAGACAATCAATCCAGAAGTCGGAAACAGAGCGGGGGAACAGACAGATTACAGGGAAGGTAATGACAGAGGTGAGTGAGTCCAGGTCAGTCCAATAAACGCTGATGCACATGACGGGGGAAAGGGAGGTGTTCGTAATGATGATGGCAGGAGTGCGTAATGCTGGAGGGGCCTGACGCCTTCGAGCGCCAGGGAGGAAGAGCGGGAGGAGACGTGACAGTCAGTACTCTCTTTGAGCCGGGTGTTTGAGTAGGCTAAACTAGCTAGCTGCATTTGCTAGCTAAGTAAGAGAAACTGAAATTGAAAGAATACATTTTTTGAAGAAATTAATTTGATCAAAACTGTTCAACTATTGTCTGTCTCTCTCTTTGAGTCAACTACCCACCTCATGTTATACACTGCAGTGCTAGCTAGCTGTAGCTTATGCTTTCAGTACTAGATTCATTCTCTGATCCTTTGACTGGCCAGACAAAATGTCAGTTCATGCTGCAAGAGCTCTGATAGGTTGGAGGACGTCCTCCGGAAGTTATCATAATTACTGTGTAAGTCTATGGAAGGGGGTGAGAACCAAGAGCCTCCTAGGTTTGTGTTGAAGTCAATGTACCCAGAGGAGGATGGAAGCTAGCTGTCCTCCGGCTACACCATGATGCTACCCTGCAGAGTGCTGTTGAGGCGACTGTAGAACTTCAATGCAGAACAGTGTGTTTTAATCAATTGGTTACGTGAATATATTTAGTATGTATATTATCTACAAGTCCACAAGGTCCACAAGACTACAATGTCTCTCCCCTGTTGCTGGGGGTCCACACGGCTACTATGTCTGTCCCCTGTCGCTGGTGGTCCACAAGACTACAATGTCTCTCCCCTGTTGCTGGGGGTCCACATGACTACTATGTCTGTCCCCTGTCGCTGGGGGTCCACAAGACTACTATGTCTGTCCCCTGTCGCTGGGGGTCCACAAGACTACTATGTCTGTCCCCTGTTGCTGGGGGTCCACATGACTACTATGTCTGTCCCCTGTCGCTGAGGGTCCACACGGCTACAATGTCTCTCCCCAGCTAGAAAGGCAGCATATTGACACAGTCTATAAAACATTTTAAAAATCACTGAAACACTTTCGACTTCAGGCAGCACACACCGTGTTAACGGCTTACACAGGTGTAATCTGTCGCCGTGAGAGGCATCACTGAGGTCAAAAAGACAAACTGAAGAGCTGCAGCTGTACTTTGTGTAAGATGTCTATCCATCACTACTGGGGGCCCTTCGTGGTTAGATAAAATCACGCAGGTCTGGCCATCAGTGTGTACAATGACACAGAGACACATGCCTACCAGTCAGCTTATAGAAACATGGACAAGTCTTTAAAGGAGAGCTGGGTAGCATGAAAGACATGACAGTGAAGCTTAGCATTAAGCCAGACAGTAAGTGTTAGTAATTTAATTACATTTTGCATTAGCTTGTTGGCAGTTCAACTAAATTCAAATCTGGGTTGTGTTTTCAGTAGGTAATACATATTTCAGAAAATACACATTACATTTTTTTTTGCAAAAAGAAAAGAACATATTGGTAAATTAGGCATGAATTTCCTTTCTTTTTTTTGGGCATCAGACCTTTGTGAATTTCACTTGAAACAGTTTTTAGTCTTTCATGTGTTAAATTACACATTCTGTTGACATCTGCCTCCAGAGTGATCTCTTCTTGCAATTTGTAGTCGTTGACATTTCAGATTGAGATATGATAATAACTACTTTTTCAAAGTAACTTTAGTTCAGTAAAACGATATTTTTCTCAGGGGTAGCTTTAGTGTATCTTAACGACTTCCATTAAGAAGTAATTGGTACTTAGTAAACTATATTTTCAGATTAGCTTCCCCAAAACTGTGGCAAACCAAAGTTTCTGAAAGCACGACCCGTAATGCTGTCAGACGAAAAAGCCTAGGCTGAGTTGGAGCTCTACTGGTGGTGGGGGGGAATGGAGGGGAAGAGGGGTTGTGGGGGAGAGAGGGAGGGGAAGAGGGGTTGTGGGGGAGAGAGGGAGGGGAAGAGAGAGGGAGGGGAAGAGGGGTTGTGGGGGAGAGAGGGAGGGGAAGAGGGGGTGTGGGGGAGAGAGGGAGGGGAAGAGAGAGGGAGGGGAAGAGGGGGTGTGGGGGGAGAGAGGGAGGGGAAGAGAGAGGGAGGGGAAGAGGGGGTGTGGGGGGAGAGAGGGAGGGGAAGAGGGGTTGTGGGGGAGAGAGGGAGGGGAAGAGAGAGGGAGGGGAAGAGGGGTTGTGGGGGGAGAGAGGGAGGGGAAGAGGGGTTGTGGGGGAGAGAGGGAGGGGAAGAGGGGTTGTGGGGAAGAGAGGGAGGGGGAAGAGAGAGGGAGGGGAAGAGGGGGTGTGGGGGGAGAGAGGGAGGGGAAGAGGGGTTGTGGGGGAGAGAGGGAGGGGAAGAGGGGTTGTGGGGGAGAGAGGGAGGGGAAGAGAGAGGGAGGGGAAGAGGGGTTGTGGGGGAGAGAGGGAGGGGAAGAGGGGTTGTGGGGGAGAGAGGGAGGGGAAGAGAGAGGGAGGGGAAGAGGGGGTATGGGGGGAGAGAGGGAGGGGGAAGAGAGAGGGAGGGGAAGAGGGGGTGTGGGGGGAGAGAGGGAGGGGAAGAGGGGTTGTGGGGGAGAGAGGGAGGGGAAGAGAGAGGGAGGGGAAGAGGGGTTGTGGGGGGAGAGAGGGAGGGGAAGAGGGGTTGTTGGGGGAGAGAGGGAGGGGAAGAGGGGTTGTGGGGAAGAGAGGGAGGGGAAGATGAGAGGGAGGGGAAGAGGGGGGTGTGGGGGGAGAGAGGGAGGGGAAGAGAGAGGGAGGGGAAGAGGGGGTGTGGGGGGAGAGAGGGAGGGGAAGAGAGAGGGAGGGGAAGAGGGGTGTTGTGGGGGAGAGAGGGAGGGGAAGAGGGGTTGTGGGGGAGAGTGGGAGGGGAAGAGAGGGTTGTGGGGGAGAGAGGGAGGGGAAGAGGGGGTGTGGGGGAGAGGAGGGGAGGGGAAGAGAGAGGGAGGGGGAAGAGGGGGTGTGGGGGGAGAGAGGGAGGGGAAGAGGGGTTGTGGGGGAGAGAGGGAGGGGAAGAGGGGTTGTGGGGGAGAGAGGGAGGGGAAGAGGGGGTGTGGGGGAGTGAGGGAGGGGAAGAGGGGGTGTGGGGGAGAGAGGGAGGTGGATGAGAGAGGGAGGGGAAGAGGGGTTGTGGGGGAGAGAGGGAGGGGAAGAGGGGGTGTGGGGGAGTGGAGGGGAGGGGAAGTGGGGGTGTGGGGGGAGAGAGGGAGGGGAAGAGGGGGGTGTGGGGGGAGAGAGGGAGGGGAAGTGGGGTTGTGGGGAGAGAGGGAGGGGAAGCGGGGGGTGTGGGGGAGAGAGGGAGGGGAAAGAGGGGTTGTGGGAGAGAGAGGGAGGGGAAGAGGGGTTGTGGGGAGAGAGGGAGGGGAAGAGGGGTTGTGGGAGAGAGGGAGGGGAAGAGAGAGGGAGGGGAAGAGAGAGGGAGGAGAAGAGGGGTTGTGGGGGAGGTGAGGGGGGGGAAGAGGGGGTTGTGGGGGAGAGAGGGAGGGGATGAGGTGGTGTGGCGGGGCGAGAGGGAGGGGAAGAGGGGTGTGTGGGGGTGAGAGGGAGGGGAAGAGGGGTTTGGGGGAGAGAGGGAGGGGAAGAGGGGTTGTGGGGGAGAGAGGGAGGGGAAGAGGGGGTGTGGGGGAGAGAGGGAGGGGAAGAGGGGTTGTGGGGGAGAGGGAGAGGAGGGGGTGTGGGGGAGAGGGAGAGGACGGGGTGTGGGGGAGAGAGGGAGAGGGAGTGTGTGTGGGTTACGGGGAGGATATATGTGGCATGGGGGAGTGTTTGTGAAGGTTTGGAGAGTGTGTGCGTGTGTGCGTGTGTGTGCGTGTGTGTGCGCGCGCGTGTGTGTTTGCGTGTGTGTGTGTGTGTGTGAAGGTTTGCTGTATGTGTGTACAAGAGAGAGCTGTGTGTGTGTTTAGAGACTAGAGTCACTAATGTAAAAGTCCAGCATTCATTTTTGTTAAGTCTCGTGGGTTTCATAACCCATAACATGAAATTCAGTTCAACCATTTATCTCCAACATATCCAACTCCCACGATGCACTGCGGCACAAACCCAGTACACCACATCTCCTCCTGTTTAAATTGTCCTCATTATGAACAGAAGTCCTGAGACGGTGACTGTACGGCCCTAGAGGATGACTGCTGTGTCAGGGTGTCACCAAGTAACAGTTCTGGACCAATCACGACGGGTGGTTCTGTCGGTGTTGTTTTCACACAACAGTAACTTATCTGTGTATCTTTTTTTCCAGGTGACCTCCTCTGCGGTCTGGATCAGTGTAGGACACAGGACTTGTAGCAGGAAACACAGGTTGGTCCTTTGAGGTAGTTTCTAGCTAAGACAGTTTCTCCAGTATTGAAAGCTCTGTCCCTTTGCTCTCAGTTCACCATGTTTGACTTGGCTCGCCTGTTGACGTCTCCCTTGTGTTCGGAAGTTTGAGCAGGTCGAAGCTTTTCTTCATGAGTGTTGATGCAAAGAGAAGCCTTGGTGGTTGTGTGAGGTATGTTCCCATAGTTGTCTCCCAGTGTGTCCTTGAGCTGTGATGTGGTCCTTGGACTGTGGTGGGGTCATTGAGCTGTGATGGGGTCTTTGAGCTGTGATGGGGTCATTGAGCTGTGATGGGGTCATTGAGCTGTGATGGGGTCCTTGGGCTGTGGTGGGGTCATTGAGCTGTGATGGGGTCATTGAGCTGTGATGGGGTCCTTGGGCTGTGGTGGGGTCATTGAGCTGTGATGGGGTCATTGAGCTGTGATGGGGTCTTTGAGCTGTGATGGGGTCTTTGAGCTGTGATGGGGTCATTGAGGTGTGGTGGGGTCCTTGAGCTGCGATGGGGTCCTTGGGCTGTGGTGGGGTCATTGAGCTGTGGTGGGGTCATTGAGCTGTGATGGGGTCCTTGGGCTGTGATGGGGTCCTTGAGCTGTGATGGGGTCCTTGAGCTGTGGTGGGGTCCTTGGGCTGTGATGGGGTCCTTGAGCTGTGATGTGGTCCTTGGACTGTGGTGGGGTCATTGGGCTGTGATGGGGTCCTTGGCTGTGATGGGGTCCTTGAGCTGTGATGGGGTCATTGGGCTGTGGTGGGGTCCTTGGCTGTGATGGGGTCCTTGAGCTGTGATGGGGTCATTGGGCTGTGGTGGGGTCCTTGGCTGTGATGTGGTCCTTGGACTGTGATGGGGTCATTGGGCTGTGATGGGGTCCTTGGCTGTGATGGGGTCCTTGAGCTGTGGTGGGGTCATTGAGCTGTGGTGGGGTCATTGAGCTGTGGTGGGGTCCTTGAGCTGTGATGGGGTCCTTGGGCTGTGGTGGGGTCATTGAGCTGTGATGGGGTCATTGAGCTGTGGTGGGGTCCTTGAGCTGTGGTGGGGTCATTGAGCTGTGGTGGGGTCCTTGAGCTGTGATGGGGTCATTGAGCTGTGGTGGGGTCCTTGAGCTGTGATGGGGTCCTTGAGCTGTGGTGGGGTCATTGAGCTGTGGTGGGGTCCTTGAGCTGTGGTGGGGTCCTTGGGCTGTGATGGGGTCCTTTCGCTGTGATGCTGTCCTTGAGCTGTGATGCTGTCCTTGAGCTATGATGGGGTCCTTGAGCTGTGGGTTGCCTTCCGTGTTGCTGTGCTGTGATAGGGCCGCTGATGCCGTGTGACCATAGGGTCGAGTATTAAAGAAACTAATCTGCAGGAACCAGAGAAAGTGTATCTGATGGTACAATACGTTTCAGAGAGCTATGGTAGGAGTTCTTCGTTCACTGTGTTCATAAAATCCGCTCAGTATTCAACGAATGCCTAGATCATCTCGTCGGTGGCCAACTGAGAGCTGTCGAGTCATGTTTTAGTGAAATATAAACTCGTTCATTGTCAATTAAGCGCAATGTCAAGTGCAGGGTGGCAGCCAATCAGAACTTGTCTTTACCGTTTTCTCTCGGACTGAGAGGAAATCAATGCAGAATGACTGGAATGAATTAGTTCGGCTAAGCAGAGAAGGGGAGAGGAGAGGAGGGGAGGGCTAAGGAGAAAAGGGGAGGGGAGGAGCGGAGGGGAGAGGAGAGGACAGGAGGGGAGGGCTAGGGTGGGGTGAAGAGGGGCAGGGGGGAGACGGAGGGGCAGCAGGGAGACGGAGGGGCAGATGGGAGACGGACGGGCAGCGGGGAGACGGAGGAGCAACGGGGAACCGGAGGGGCAGCGGGGAACCGGAGGGGCAGCGGGGAGACGGAGGGGCAGCGGGGAGACGGAGGAGCAGCAGGGAGAGAAGGGGGAGCGGGGAGCCGGAGGGGCAGCGGGGAGAGAAGGGGGAGCGGGGAGAGAAGGGGGAGCGGGGAGAGAAGGGGGAGCGGGGAGAGAAGGGGGAGCGGGAGCCGGAGGGGAGGGGTAGGTACCAAACATGTTGCCCTGTGGCTCAGTGAGACGGTACCAAACATGTTGCCCTGTGGCTCAGTGAGACGGTACCAGTGAGACGGTACCAAACATGTTGCCCTGTGGCTCAATGAGACGGTACCAAACATGTTGCCCTGTGGCTCAGTGAGACGGTACCAAACATGTTGCCCTGTGGCTCAGTGAGACGGTACCAAACATGTTGCCCTGTGGCTCAGTGAGACGGTACCAAACATGTTGCCCTGTGGCTCAGTGAGACGGTACCAAACATGTTGCCCTGTGGCTCAGTGAGACGGTCCTGTATAGTTCACATCTCATTGTCATAACTACAGTTATCAGCCTAATTAGACTGTTCATCTACGAAGGAACATATGCCAGCTTTTGTGTGTTTGTCTGTCTGTGTGTGTGCGTGTGTGTGTGTGTGCGTGCGTGTGTGTGTGTGCGTGCGTGTGTGTGTGTGTGTGTGTGTGTGTGTGTGTGTGTGTGTGTGTGTGTGTGTGTGTGTGTGTGTGTGTGTGTGTGTGTGTGTGTGTGTGTGTGTGTGTGTGTGTGTGTACTTGTGTGTGTGTGCTTGAGTGTGTGCACTTGTGTGTGTTTGTGTGTTTTTGTGTGTATGTGTGTGTGTGTGTGTGTGTGTGTGTGTGTGTGTGTGTGTGTGTGTGTGTGTGTGTGTGTGTGTGTGTGTGTGTGTGTGTGTGCGTGCGTGCGTGCGTGCGTGCGTGCGTGCGTGCGTGCGTGCGTGCGTGCGTGCGTGCGTGCGTGCGCGTGTGTGTGCTTACCTAGTAAAGAACAGTTGTCAGTCTGACAATAGGACTGTTTTCAATCTGCTATGACGCATTTACTGAATCCCAAACTGCTCCCTATTCCCTATATAGTGGACTACTGTTGACCAGGGTGCCATAGGGTTCTGGTCTAAAGTAGTGCACTATGTAGGGAATAGGGTGCCATTTGGAACGTTCCCCGAGACAGAGAGAACAAGGGGAACAGAGAGATAATCTATTAAACATGTAAAGTTCTTTCAGAGTTAACGTCCTAGTTTGCTCGTTGGTGATCTTTATCTTTCAAAAATATGTTTTATTTTTCCCTCCCTGTTCCAAAACGAGTTTTATCGCCCAGACCTACCCGGGGCACACATCGCCATCAGGATGTTGGGTGATTGATTGCCCAGGGCTTGTTTTTCAAGGACTCCCTGTGAAGGTGTGGAGACAGCCATGTTCAGCTGACCTCAGAGCCCATTGATTAATGCTGTCTGGAGGGGATTTCTACCTCTCCGTGTAAAGAACAGAGAGAAGTTAGAGAGAACACAGGCTCCTTTTGATTTAATAAAACACAAAGCAGGAAAGAAGGAACAGTCCTTTACTCCTATCCCTCCATCCCTCAAGAAGAAAATCCTGAACACAACAAGTCTTATTTGGTGGTGAACTGTGATTTAGATAGCAGAACCAATCGCAGTCACTCCAATGCTCTTACAATCTACAGCCCTGCTGCGGTCGCTGCTGACTCCCATAACGTGACCCAGAAGTTATCCAGACGCTAGGGGGGTTTGCGTACTAAATGGCACTCTATTCTCTATATAGTGACCCTTGGTCAGAAGTAGTGCACTTTTTATATGTAATAGAATGCCATATGGGACACAAAGGTTTAAAGGCTAAGTGCTGGACTGGGCTTCTTCCACCAGAACTGACCCAATAATTTGAGAACAGCAGCAAGGAAATCATGTGATTAAACGGAAGTGTATTTCATGTGGTGGTAGGTACACCTCCAGGGGTTTGGTTGTTAACCATCACTCCACAGCTCCAGTGAATACAGGCAAGCCCCTCTCCTGAATCACACACCAGTCTGTTAAGTAATATGCCAGTGAATACAGTCAAGCCCCTCTCCTGAAATCACACACCAGCCTGTTAAGTAATATGGCAGTGACTACAGGCAAGCCCCTCTCCTGAAATCACACACCAGTCTGTTAAGTAATATGGCAGTGACTACAGGCAAGCCCCTCTCCTGAAATCACACACCAGCCTGTTAAGTAATATGGCAGTGACTACAGGCAAGCCCCTCTCCTGAAATCACACGCCAGTCTGTTAAGCAATACGGCAGTGACTACAGGCAAGCCCCGCTCCTGAAATCACACACCAGCCTCTTAAGTAATATGCCAGTGAATACAGTCAAGCCCCGCTCCTGAAATCACACACCAGCCTCTTAAGTAATATGCCAGTGAATACAGTCAAGCCCCTCTCCTGAAATCACACACCAGTCTGTTAAGTAATATGCCAGTGAATGAAAACAGAGACAGCTTTGGGAAAACAGCTGACGACAGCAGAGCAGCCGAGCATTTCATCAAGCTGTACTATTCAAACTAAAGGCCTTGGCAGGAAGGTAGTGGAGTGGGACCCAACTGTGTTACCCCCCGTTACCCCACATTACCCCCCGTTATACCTCCTTTACCCCCTGTTACCCCATGCTACCCCTGTTTTTCCCCTTTTATCCCCTGTTACCCCATGCTACCCCCTGTTTTTCACCTTTTACCCCCTGTTACCCCCTGTTACCCCATGCTACCCCCTGTTTTCCCCCTGGTACCCCCTGTTACCCCATGCTACCCCCTGTTTTTCCCCTTTTACCCCCTGTTACCCCCTGTTACCCCATGCTACCCCCTGTTTTACCCCTTTTACCCCCTGGTACCCCCTGTTACACCATGCTACCCATGTTACCCCCCTGTTCACCCCTGTTTCCCCCCTGTTCCCCCCCGTTTCCCTCTGTTTCCCCCCTGTTCCCCCCTTTTACCCCCCTGTTACCCCACGGTTACCCCCTGTTACCCCCTGTTACCCTGTTACCCCCCTGTTACCCCACGGGTACCCCCTGTTACCCCCTGTTTCCCCCTGTTACCCTGTTACCCCCCTGTTACCCCACGGGTACCCCCTGTTACCCCTCTGTTACCCCACGGTTACCCCCTGTTACCCTGTTACCCCCCTGTTACCCCACGGGTACCCCCTGTTACCCCACGGGTACCCCCTGTTCCCCTCTGTTTCCCTCTGTTTCGCTCTGTTACCCCCTTTTACCCCCCTGTTACCCTGTTACCCCACGGTTACCCCCTGTTACCCTGTTACCCCCCTGTTACCCCCCTGGTACCCTCTGTTACCCCCTGCTACCCCCCTGTCTAGAGCAGGGGGATTAGAGAGGGTGGGTTAGGGAGGAGAAAGGTTCAGTGTATTGACGGTATTGAAGGTATCTTCCAACGTCCTGGGGACCTTAGAAAAACATTTAATGCTGAAGTCTATCTGGTGTGATCTCGCTGGTGTCATAGGATACTGTAGTTAGAAGCCTTGAAGAGGCCAGAGGAGACCCGGAGGCCTTAAGCTCTACAGGGTTTCCTAGTTAACAGAGGAGGGGCATGGGTTCACTGAACATTAGATGCAGACCTGAAGGCCCTCTGCTCTGCTCTTTTAAACAAGGTTCACCGAGCATTAGGTGGAGTTCACTGTGCAGGTTTTTATGAGGATACGATCTGAGAACATGTAAGAGCAGACTAGCCTTCTCCTGTTTAAACACACTGGCCATGTCTGAATACATACACTAGCGCCCTATATAATGAAACTTTATTCTATTTATACATCGTCACATACCATTTAGCACGTACAGTTTAGTAAACAGTAAGCAGTATGCCTCGGCCGAACGGCAGTAGCGGCACCTGACTGGTCGAACGGCAGTAGCGGCACCTGATTGGTCGAGTAGGTGGGGCGGGGCGGAGTAGTGTGGATTTTTTCCAAATTCGAAAGACATAAATCACGTTAAACAGTATGATGATAGATACTTTCCAATTGGATTAATTTCTCTAAACTGTGGATACAATAGGAATATAGACCTCCTCAGGCTGGTTATAGACCTCCTCAGGCTGGTTATAGACCTCCTCAGGCTGGTTATAGACAGACTATCACATTCAACCTAATGGAGTTATAGACCTCCTCAGGCTGGTTATAGTCAGACTATCACATTCAACCTAATGGAGTTATAGTCCTACTCAGGCTGGTTATAGACCTCCTCAGGCTGGTTATAGACAGACTATCACATTCAACCTAATGAGGTTATAGACCTCCTCAGGCTGGTTATAGACATACTATCACATTCAACCTATTGGAGTTATAGACCTCCTCAGGCTGGTTATAGACCTCCTCAGGCTGGTTATAGACAGACTATCACATTCAACCTATTGGAGTTATAGACCTCCTCAGGCTGGTTATAGACCTCCTCAGGCTGGTTATAGACCTCCTCAGGCTGGTTATAGTCAGACTATCACATTCAACCTAATGGAGTTATAGACCTCCTCAGGCTGGTTATAGACCTCCTCAGGCTGGTTATAGACAGACTATTACATTCAACCTAATGGAGTTATAGACCTCCTCAGGCTGGTTATAGACCTCCTCAGGCTGGTTATAGACAGACTATCACATTCAACCTAATGAGGTTATAGACCTCCTCAGGCTGGTTATAGACCTCCTCAGGCTGGTTATAGACATACTATCGCATTCAACCTAATGGGGTTATAGACCTCCTCAGGCTGGTTATAGACCTCCTCAGGCTGGTTATAGACCTCCTCAGGCTGGTTATAGACCTCCTCAGGCTGGTTATAGACCTCCTCAGGCTGGTTATAGACCTCCTCAGGCTGGTTATAGACAGACTATCACAGTCAACCTAATGGAGTTATAGACCTCCTCAGGCTGGTTATAGACCTCCTCAGGCTGGTTATAGACCTCCTCAGGCTGGTTATAGACAGACTATCACATTCAACCTAATGGAGTTATAGACCTCCTCAGGCTGGTTATAGACCTCCTCAGGCTGGTTATAGACCTCCTCAGGCTGGTTATAGACAGACTATCACATTCAACCTAATGGAGTTATAGACCTCCTCAGGCTGGTTATAGACCTCCTCAGGCTGGTTAAAGTCAGACTATCACATTCAACCTAATGGAGTTATAGACCTCAGGCTGGTTATAGACAGACTATCACATTCAACCTAATGGAGTTATAGACCTCCTCAGGCTGGTTATAGACCTCCTCAGGCTGGTTATAGTCAGACTATCACATTCAACCTAATGGAGTTATAGACCTCCTCAGGCTGGTTATAGGCAGACTATCACATTCAACCTAATGGAGTTATAGACCTCCTCAGGCTGGTTATAGACCTCCTCAGGCTGGTTATAGTCAGACTATCACATTCAACCTAATGGAGTTATAGTCCTCCTCAGGCTGGTCATAGACCTCCTCAGGCTGGTTATAGACAGACTATCACATTCAACCTAATGGAGTTATAGACCTCCTCAGGCTGGTTATAGGCCTACTCAGGCTGGTTATAGACCTCCTCAGGCTGGTTATAGACCTCCTCAGGCTGGTTATAGACAGACTATCACATTCAACCTAATGGAGTTATAGACCTCCTCAGGCTGGTTATAGATAGACTATCACATTCAACCTAATGGAGTTATAGACCTCCTCAGGCTGGTTATAGACCTCCTCAGGCTGGTTATAGACCTCCTCAGGCTGGTTATAGACCTCCTCAGGCTGGTTATAGTCAGACTATCACATTCAGTCTATACCATAGCAGACCATATAGCCCATCTATCCTATTTAAAAAGGACTGAAGACAGACACAGATCGTTTGGTTCAATTTCCACAAATATATTATTGAAACCAACGTGCTGTAACAAATATGAATATAAATTAAATATCCTAGTACACACACACCAAAACGTTTTCATATGTTTAAATCAAAAAGCTGGTACACAGAAAGATGAGGACAGGCGGGTGAATCGCTAAATTCAGAACCGCCAGACAGCAACATAATAAACTAAAGCACTGATCATTAGGGCACTGAGATCCTAATGACTGCTAAGGCTTAATCCATAAATTAAATAATTAAATCTGTAACCTAGCCTACAACACTAAAACAATCCATGTGTTCAAATCAAAAGGTCTGATTAACCCTCCTGCTGTGTTCGTTTCATGTTAGTTAGTTCTGTGTTCCCGGTCCAAAATGGCCGCCCCCCATTATAGCTGATTATAAATCCATAATAATCCATGTATTATCATCTAATGTTGTGTTAGATCTTTTTATCAACTTAAGTTGTTGTGAACATTGCAAGTTTTGAACTTCTATTTGTTATTTATGGCCTGTAGTTCTCATTGACCTGAGCTCACACAACACGTTTCTGAGTTTTAAAAAAAAGAATAATGTATGGATTATTTTGACTAACAAATACTCAGATTAAACATATTGTGCACTTGATCACAGAGTACTTTGTGTCAAAGTTTAATAACAAGGACTCTCTCCCTTCCTCACCAGTGTCATGATCAAAGATATGATCAAGAGCCGCACATACAGTATATAGTTTGGTCATTGTGCTGCCACTGAATGAATTGTGAGTAAGGCCTCAAAAAAGCTTTATATACCAGAGCTGCGTGAAAAGTTCTGTATATTATTGAAACAATGTTGTGATTGTTTGTGAGAATGTCAGCAGGTGTGTTTCCTGATGGGGGAAAGATTCTATTGGGGAAGGTTATCGTGGGGGAAAGATTCTATTGGGGAAGGTTATCGTGGGGGAAAGATTCTATTGGGGAAGGTTATCGTGGGGGAAAGATTCTATTGGGGAAGGTTCCCGTGGGGGAAAGATTCTATTGGGGAAGGTTATCGTGGGGGAAAGATTCTATTGGGGAAGGTTCCCGTGGGGGAAAGATTCTATTGGGGAAGGTTATCGTGGGGGAAAGATTCTATTGGGGAAGGTTATCGTGAGGGAAAGATTCTATTGGGGAAGGTTATCGTGAGGGAAAGATTCTATTGGGGAAGGTTATCGTGGGGGAAAGATTCTATTGGGGAAGGTTATCGTGGGGGAAAGATTCTATTGGGGAAGGTTCCCGTGGGGGAAAGATTCTATTGGGGGAAGGTTATCGTGGGGGTTGCCATGGAAGCCAAGAAGGGGAGTGAGGTGTGTGTGTGCGTGAACACCACAGGTGTCAAAAACTCATATAGATCATCAACATGCATTTTCTGTGTGGACAAAGTTATGGAACCTAATGACAATCAGATTAAACAAACGACATTATTCGGAGAGAAAACCGGTAAATCGGTCCAATTCGACCCGGAACACAGCAGGGGGGCATCATATCCATCATATCCACTTCCTGAGTCCCCGGAGCCGACACAATCAGAAATCAAAAGATGGTTTAGTCTTTAGTTGAAAGCTCTGACGAAGTCCAAAAGAACAAGAAACACTTTCAATGAGAAAACAGAATTGCACTTACAAATATATTATATACAATATACTTAGTCTATATATATATATAATATATAATATACTTAGTCTATAATACTTAGTCTATACTACTTAGCCAATACTACTTAGCCCATACTACTTAGCCTATACTAATTAGTCTATACAACCACAGAAGCTTCGGGCATCTTCCCAATTAACTAGTTGTTGTTTGGCTACTTGGGCCTACAATCGCAGCCCACCTCTTCCGAATACATTGTAGGAAAGTGTGCATCTAATTCAACTAGATGAAGAGTTAAGATGACTACAACATCCTGGCATTTAAGGCATTCAACAACAACAAAAATCACATTCTATTTTCTTATAATGAGTAATGTGTGATTGCGTTGTTTACCGTCATTCGTTAATTCTGGTGGTACGTACCCATATCTAATTGATCAGCTGGTGTCAAAACCTAAATGAGTATGACATCTGGGCACATAAAGTATACCAGTGTCATGCCCTGACCTTAATATTATATGTTTTCTGTATTATTTTGGTTCAGGTCAGGGTGTGACGAGGGTGGATATGATAGTTTTGTATTGTCTAGGGTTTTTGTATGTCTAGGTGTGTGTGTGTAGTCTAGGCATTATGTAGGTCTATGGTGGCCTAGATTGGTTCCCAATCAGAGGCAGCTGTTTATCGTTGTCTCTGATTGGGGATCCTATTTAGGCTGGTTATGTTATTGTCTATGTGATGTTGCATGTCTGCACTCAGGGTTTATAGCGGTCACGTTCGTTTTGTTGTTTTGTATTAGTTTGTTCAGTATATTTCTTTATTAAAAGGTCTCCTCTCTACGACATTCGTGACAACTAGATTTTTGAAATGTTGCATACTATTCAACTGAATTTGTTCACAGACCGTTTAGGTGTATACTGCTACCACATTTCTGGGAACAGTTTGTGCTGCTTATTTTTTCAGGAGAGATGTGTTATCACTTTTTATCACACTTAACAATACATTGAATTGCACTGTAACGGAAGACAAAACGGTGCCCACAAACTGTTAGGGCCTACATAAAGCTGTCCCAACAGCAGAGTCCCCACAGCAGTCCCCCAACAACTTACCACTGCTACACCTGGCTATCAGCGGAGCCTTGTCTGGCAGTGAAACAGTTCATTCAGCCTCATGTACTGCCTTTCAAAACAACTTGCTTAAACAAATGTGGTTTCTACTGACAAAACCAAGGCATAAGGGGACGAAGAAAAAATAAGAGGCAATCCGTCATTTTGATTAAAACTTTAATGAGCGAGCTAGGACTGACAGAGGTGATATAAATATTTGTTCAGCACTTTTGAAACAGCGACAGATTTCAGAACATGGGCCGTTCTTACAGTATTCTCCCTGTACACCAAGTCAGAACCGTAGGATAAATAAAGGGGGCATATAAGCAGACAAGGAAAGCTCTTGCATTTCTCTAAACCAGGCTATAGGCTACATGTGCACCCTCAAGTCAGAACAGTAGGTGAGAGAGAGAGAGAGAGAGAGAGAGAGAGAGAGAGAGAGAGAGAGAGAGAGAGAGAGAGAGAGAGAGAGAGAGAGAGAGAGAGAGAGAGAGAGAGAGAGAGAGAGAGAGAGAGAGAGAGAGAGAGAGAGAGAGAGAGAGAGAGAGAGAGAGAGACAGAGAGAGAGACAGAGAGAGAGACAGAGAGAGGAGAGGGAGAGAGAGAGAGAGAGAGGAGAGACAGAGAGAGAGAGAGAGAGAGAGAGAGAGAGAGAGAGAGAGGAGAGAGAGAGAGAGAGAGAGAGAGAGAGAGAGAGAGAGAGACAGAGACAGAGACAGAGACAGAGACAGAGACAGAGACAGAGACAGAGACAGAGACAGAGACAGAGACAGAGACAGAGACAGAGACAGAGACAGAGACAGAGACAGAGACACAGACAGAGACAGAGACACAGACACAGACAGAAATATCCCTGCTCTTTCCAAGACAGAAGTGGAAAGAATGTCGATTCACTCCTTGTACAGATGGTAAACAGATTGGTGAACTCCTCGAGGCTGACCTCGACACCAACAAAGAGGCAAGCAGGGATATCAGGGTGAAATGGTGGGAGAAGGAAGTCAAAATGTTCAGATGGTTATGGATGCGTTGGGTGGCCAACATGACTCTCAGGGCAGAACAGGAAAACAGAGGTGTAGAACGCGTACGGAAACCTCCTCCTTCCTGAGTCCTACTGCATCCAGCTCACAACAAGTAACATGGAAAGCAGTGTGGGTATAGTAATGGAGGAGTGGTCCTACCTGCTCTAGCCGCTGCATCTCTTCAATCACACAAACCCCCTCCTTGGCATAGCTGAGCAAACCAGGCTGGCTGAGGAAATCTCAAGAAAAGGAAAGAGCATAAAGGAATTTCCGTGAAAGGAAAGGGATAGTGACAGAGTTTATGTGAAGACTGAGGACTGGCGAGGGCCCAACGAGGTGACCCTTTTTTGGTTGCAACGAAACACACAAAAAAATCCCTGCTAGGGGGAAACATAAATATATATATTTTTAATCAGCTTCAAAATGCACATTTCTAGTGACTTTTAGGCTGGATCCCTTCTTCAAATGCAGGCGTTAACTCTCTATAAACTAACCTGTACTAATTAAACAGCAGAAAATGATCTACATGATCAGTCTCGGTGTGTAAAATAAAACGTGGTTCATGTGAACCGGACTCACAGCTAAACATTTTAAGGAAAACAATCCAATGTTATTTGTTGCCTAGACTTTACTGCAAATGACAATAAAGTCTTGAGAAAAAACGATACACTAATATTAAAGTTACCATGACAGCCTTTATAATAGAACGCGTGTTACCATGACAGCCTTTATAATAGAAAGCTTGTTACCATGACAACCTTTATAATAGAATGCGTGTTACCATGACAGCCTTTATAATAGAATGCTTGTTACCATGACAGCCTTTATAATAGAATGCTTGTTACCATGACAGCCTTTATAATAGAAAGCTTGTTACCATGACAACCTTTATAATAGAATGCTTGTTACCATGACAGCCTTTATAATAGAAAGCTTGTTACCATGACAACCTTTATAATAGAACGTGTGTTACCATGACAGCCTTTATAATAGAACGTGTGTTACCATGACAGCCTTTATAATAGAATGCTTGTTACCATGACAGCCTTTATAATAGAAAGCTTGTTACCATGACAGCCTTTATAATAGAATGCTTGTTACCGTGACAGCCTTTATAATAGAATGCTTGTTACCATGACAACCTTTATAATAGAATGCTTGTTACCACGACAGCCTTTATAATAGAACGCTAGTTACCATGACAGTCTTTATAATAGAATGCTAGTTACCATGACAGCCTTTATAATAGAATGCTTGTTACCATGACAGCCTTTATAATAGAATGCTAGTTACCATGACAGCCTTTATAATAGAATGCTTGTTACCATGACAGCCTTTATAATAGAATGCTAGTTACCATGACAGCCTTTATAATAGAACGCTTGTTACCATGACAGCCTTTATAATAGAACGCTTGTTACCATGGCAGCCTTTATAATAGAATATATGTTACCATGACAGCCTTTATAATAGAACGCTTGTTACCATGACAGCCTTTATAATAGAATGCATGTTACCATGACAGCCTTTATAATAGAACGCTTGTTACCATGACAGCCTTTATAGTAGAACGCTTGTTACCATGACAGCCTTTATAATAGAATATATGTTACCATGACAGCCTTTATAATAGAACGCTTGTTACCATGACAGCCTTTATAATAGAACGCTTGTTACCACGACAGCCTTTATAATAGAATGCATGTTACCATGACAGCCTTTAAAATAGAACGCTTGTTACCATGACAGCCTTTATAATAGAACGCTTGTTACAATGACAGCCTTTATAATAGAACGCTTGTTACCACGATAGCCTTTATAATAGAACGCTTGTTACCATGACAGCCTTTATAATAGAACGCTTGTTACCATGACAGCCTTTATAATACAACGCTTGTTACCACCACAGCCTTTATAATAGAACGCTTGTTAACATGACAGCCTTTATAATACAACGCTTGTTACCATGACAGCCTTTATAATACAACGCTTGTTACCATGACCACTTTTTTAGTAGAATGATTGTTACCATGACAGCCTTTATAATAGAATGCTTGTTACCATGACAGCCTTTATAATAGAACGCTTGTTACCATGACAGCCTTTATAATAGAACGCTTGTTACCATGACAGCCTTTATAATAGAATATATGTTACCATGACAGCCTTTATAATAGAACGCTTGTTACCATGACAGCCTTTATAATAGAACGCTTGTTACCATGACAGCCTTTATAATAGAATATATGTTACCATGACAGCCTTTATAATAGAACGCTTGTTACCATGACAGCCTTTATAATAGAACGCTTGTTACCACGACAGCCTTTATAATAGAATGCATGTTACCATGACAGCCTTTAAAATAGAACGCTTGTTACCACGACAGCCTTTATAATAGAACGCTTGTTGCCACGACAGCCTTTATAATAGAACGCTTGTTACCACGACAGCCTTTATAATAGAACGCTTGTTACCACGACAGCCTTTATAATAGAACGCTTGTTACCACGACAGCCTTTATAATAGAACGCTTGTTACCACGACAGCCTTTATAATAGAATGCTTGTTACCATGACAGCCTTTAGAATAGAACGCTTGTTACCACGACAGCCTTTATAATAGAACGCTTGTTACCACGACAGCCTTTATAATAGAACGCTTGTTACCATGACAGCCTTTATAATAGAACGCTTGTTACCACGACAGCCTTTATAATATAACACGTGTTACCACCACAGCCTTTATAATAGAATGCTTGTTACCATGACAGCCTTTAGAATAGAACGCTTGTTACCATGACAGCCTTTATAATACAACGCTTGTTACCATGACAACTTTTTTAATAGAATGATTGTTACCATGACAGCCTTTATAATAGAACGCTTGTTACCACACACATCTAAGTACTATAGAATGATTGGAGAGAAAAAACATCTTAAAGTAGAAATAGAATGAATCAAACAGACATTCTATTGTTGCTCTATTAAAGTTGCCAGTATAGTAGACATTGATTAAGTGCACAAGGCTACATAACGTTCACTGATTAAAAAACATTTAATAATCCCCCTCACTCACATGACAAGTGTTACATTTATGTCAAGTTCAACACAACAAAAGCAATATCTTTGGGCTACACTGCAGATTATTACATTGTACACTTTCTGCCTGTGGACATCTGTTCTACAATGTGCCAACAGCAGAGCATGAGGCCCTTTGTTGGCATAATTTATCTCTTTCAGGCAGCGAGAACACCTGGCATACACCTTTTATCCAATGTATTGAAGAAGAGGGAAAGTGTGTGGTGTTCCTTTCACCTCTATAGCGGCATCCATCTTAAGCCAGGCACAGCTCCAGCTACACTTGATCCCTGAATCCACTGGTTTAAGGCAGTTATTCCCAAACTGGGGTACGCCGTCGGGGGTAGGCCAAACAAAAATTTGATATTTTTTTAAAATGCACATATTTTAATTTTTTGTGATATTTTTTTATTTTTTTTTACATTTAAAAAACTTATTTTTTTCTTCACATTATCAAACAATCCATTTATATTTTCCAACAGGGCTATACATTTGAGTGAGTTTTTTCTCTCGCCTGAGTAACCTCGTTTCACTGCCAAAAATAAAATGAAACCATCCAGTGTTTTCAGCGAAATAACAACACAATGTCAAATACAGGTATCCTAGTCAAATAATTAACATCCAATCACATTAACCGTTACTCTCTAGTGGAAATTAAACTAATTGTCCTTACGTAGTCAAATGTAGCTGCTTCTCATGTTGGTATCTGTACTGATGGAGCAAAAGCCATGACATTGAAACATAGTGGTGTGGAAGTTGCTCCCGACGCCACTTGGGTACACTGCAGCATCCACCGAGAGGCTCTTGTTGCCAAGGGAATGCCTGACAGATTGTGCCTGCCAAGGGAATGCCTGACAGCTTGTGCCTGCCAAGGGAATGCCTGACAGCTTGTGCCTGCCAAGGGAATGCCTGACAGCTTGTTGCCTGCCAAGGGAATGCCTGACAGCTTGTGCCTGCCAAGGGAATGCCTGACAGCTTGTGCCTGCCAAGGGAATGCCTGACAGCTTGTTGCCTGCCAAGGGAATGCCTGACAGCTTGAAAGATGTTTTGGGCACAACAGCGAAAATTGTTAACTTTGTTTAAAAGGCCTCGTGTATTTTCTGCACTATGCAACGATATGGGCAGCGACCATGTAACGCTTTTACACCATACAGAAGTGTGCTGGCTATCAAGCGGCAAAGTTTTGACACTATTTTTTTTTAAATGAGAGACGAGCTTAAAGTTTTATTTACTGACCATCATTTTCACTTGTCTGACCGCTTGCATGATGACAAGTTTCTCACACAACTGGCCTGAGTGATGTTTTTTCTCGCCTGAATGATCTGAATATAGGATTACAGGGACTCTCCGCGAATATATTCAATGTGCGGGACAACATTGAGGCTATAATTAAGAAGTTCTTCTCTGTCTGCATTAACAAGGACAACACACAGGTCTCGCCATCATTGTATGATTTGTTTTGTGTGCAAATGAACTCAAGCTTACGGACAATGTCAAATGTGATATAGCGTAGCAGGTAACACCTGAGGGAGTTGGGTCCACAGTACTTTCCCGAAACGGATGACACAAAAAACTGGATTCATTATCCTTTTCATGCCCTGCCTCCAGTCCACTTACCGATATCTGAACAAAAGAGCCTCATTGAAATTGCAACAAGCGGTTCTGTGAAATTTGAATTTAATCAGAAGCCACTGCCAGATTTCTGGATTGGGCTGTGCTCAGAGTATCTTGCCTTGGCAAATCACTCTGTTAAGACACTGATGCCCTTTGCAACCACGTACCTATATGAGAGTGGTTTCTCAGCCCTCACTAGCATGAAATCTAAATTCAGGCAAAGACTGTGTGTGGAAAATAATTTAAGACTGAGACTCTCTCCAATACAACGAAACATTGCAGAGTTATGTGCATCGTTTCAAGCACACCCTTCTCATTAACCTGTGGTGTGTTATTCACCATTTTCGATGAACAAATAAGGTTTTATATGTAAGATAGCTAAATAAAGATCAAAATTATTGATTATTATTATATTACTATTTGTGCCCTGGTCCTATAAGAGCTCTTTGTAACTACCCACGAGCCGGGTTGTGACAGAAACTCACACTCATTCTTATGTTTAATAAATGTATCGTATAGTGTGTGTTTGGCAGGCATACAATGATGGCAACAAACAACATTTGAGAGGACGCTGACCCTGATGCTAGAGGGGGTACAGCTGGAGGCTGAATGTTTGAAGGGGTAGGCCGCTGGAGGCTGAATGTTTGAAGGGGTAGGCAGCTGGAGGCTGAATGGTTGAAGGGGTAGGCAGCTGGAGGCTGAATGTTTGAAGGGGTAGGCAGCTGGAGGCTGAATGGTTGAAGGGGTAGGCATCTGGAGGCTGAATGTTTGAAGGGGTAGGCAGCTGGAGGTTGAATGTTTGAAGGGGTAGGCAGCTGGAGGCTGAGTGTTTGAAGGGGTAGGCCGCTGGAGGCTGAATGTTTGAAGGGGTAGGCCGCTGGAGGCTGAATGGTTGAAGGGGTAGGCAGCTGGAGGTTGAATGTTTGAAGGGGTAGGCATCTGGAGGCTGAATGTTTGAAGGGGTAGGCATCTGGAGGCTGAATGTTTGAAGGGGTACGGGACTATAAGAAGTTTGGGAACCACTGATCTAAAGGATGGGTGTCCCTATACCGGGACGGTTGAGCTAACGTGCGCTAATGTGATTAGCGTGACAGTTGTAAGTAACAGAAAACAAAGTAACTCCCAGTCAATTCTTTGGGGGGACTTTTCTTATCGGATCTACACAAATCACGTTGGTGAACTATTTTAAATACAAAATGGCTAATTTTGCCGAAAGGTGACTAGTTTCCATCCCTGAAAACTGATATCCTGCATTGCAAAATACTTCAACGAAAGTCCTGAGAACTTTTTATTGAAAATTAGGTAAGTGGGTTTTTATACCGGCCGTGATTGGGAGTCCAATAGGGCGGGCGCACAATTGGCCCAGCGTCGTCCGGGTTCTGCCGGTATAGGCCGTCATTGTAAATAAGAATGTGTTCTTAACTGATTTGCATAGTTGAATAAAGGTTACATAAAGGTTAAATAAAAGTTACATAAAGGTTAAGTAAAGGATACATCAATGTTAAATAAAGGTTACACACAGGTTACATGAAGGTTACATGAAGGTTTCATAAAGGTTACATAAAGGTTACATAAAGGTTACATAAAGGTTACATGCAGGTTCATGAAGGTTACATAAAGTTTACATAAAGGTTACATAAAGGTTACATAAAGGTTACATAAAGGTTACATAAAGGTTCCATAAAGGTTACATGCAGGTTCATGAAGGTTACATAAAGGTTACATAAAGGTTACATGAAGGTTACATGAAGGTTACATGAAGGTTACATAAAGTTTACATAAAGGTTACATAAAGGTTACATAAAGGTTACATAAAGGTTACATAAAGGTTACACACATGTTACATAAAGGTTACATACAGTTTACATAACGGTTACATAAAGGTTACATAAAGGTTACATAGTTTACATAAAGGTTACATAAAGTTTACATAAAGGTTACATAAAGTTTACATAAAGGTTACACACAAGTGGGTTTTTATCTTTGTCCACATCATTTCTCCCATTGATGTTCATACTGGTTGTATTTTCTTGTTCTTTTGTCTTATATTTACTGCCACAGGAATCAACTAGAACTGAACAAAATATCCCAAGCACCTCCTGTATCATCATCCCAAGCACCCCCTGCATCATCATCATCCCAAGCACCCCTTGCATCATCATCATCCCAAGCACCCCCTGCATCATCATCCCAAGCACCCCTTGCATCATCATCCCAAGCACCCCTTGCATCATCATCCCAAGCACCCCCTGCATCATCATCCCAAGCACCCCCTGCATCATCATCCCAAGCACCCCCTGCATCATCATCCCAAGCACCCCCTGCATCATCATCCCAAGCACCCTTTGCATCATCATCCCAAGCACCCCTTGCATCATCATCCCAAGCACCCCCTGCATCATCATCCCAAGCACCCCCTGCATCATCATCCCAAGCACCCCCTGCATCATCATCCCAAGCACCCCCTGCATCATCATCCCAAGCAACCCCTGCATCATCATCCCAAGCACCCCCTGCATCATCATCCCAAGCACCCCCTGCATCATCATCCCAAGCACCCCCTGCATCATCATCCCAAGCACCCCCTGCATCATCATCCCAAGCACCCCCTGCATCATCATCCCAAGCACCCCCTGCATCATCATCCCAAGCACCCCCTGCATCATCATCCCAAGCACCCCCTGCATCATCATCCCAAGCACCCCCTGCATCATCATCCTAAGCACCCCCTGCATCATCATCATCATGGGTTTGTAGTCTGAGTTGTCATCATTTTATTCTCCCAACTATTTAAAGTAGAACACTGACCATGGTTTACTTTTCACTCCAATGTATTCCTATTCACCCCATCACTGGTACAGGATGAGGTCGCCAACTACAGTGCCCTCCGTAATTATTGGAACAGTAAAGGTTTTTTTTCTTCTTTTGGCTCTATACTGCAAAACGTTGTATTTGAAATTAAACAATTGCTTTGAGGTTAAAGTGCAGACTGTCAGATTTAATTTCAGGGTATTTTCATCCATATCGGGTGAATCGTTCAGAAATTACAGCACTTTTTGAAAGTAGTCTCCCCCATTTTAGGGAACCAAAAGTTTTGGGACAAATTCACTTATGTGAATTAAAGTACTAAAAGGTTAAGTATTTTGACCCATATTCATAAAACACGATAACTACATGAAGCTTGTGACTACAAAGAGACATTTTAATGGTGAGAGATTAGCATGTCTTGGGAGTGTAACGATCGTCTAAGGGAAGAGACCAAAACGCAGCGTGGTAAGTGTTCATTTTAATATAATAAATAAACTGAACACTGAAACAACAAAAAAACAACAAAGAGAGTAAACGAAACGAAACAATTCTGTCTGGTGCAACAACACAAAACAGAAAACAACTACCCACAAAACACAGGTGGGAAAAGGCTACCTAAGTATGGTTCTCAATCAGAGACAACGATAGACAGCTGCCTCTGATTGAGAACCACACCCGGCCAAACACAAAGAAATAGACAACATAGAACACACAACATAGAATGCCCACCCCAACTCACGCCCTGACCAACGAAAATAGAGACATAAAAAGGATCTCTATAGTCAGTGTGTGACAGTATGTTATTTGTGCGTTTGTAACTTTCTCACGATTCATTACTCACGATTCATTACTCACGATTCATTCAGGATTATTTACATTTACATTTTAGTCATTTAGCAGACGTTCTTATCCAGAGCGACTTACAGTAGAGTGCATACATTTTATTACATATTTTTTTTTTTTTTTACATTTCATTACATTTTACATACTGAGACAAGGATATCCCTACCGGCCAAACCCTCCCTAACCCAGACAACGCTATGCCAATTGTGCGTCGCCCCACAGACCTCCCGGCTGCGACAGAGCCTGGGCGCGAACCCAGCCCAGCCTGGGCGCGAACCCAGAGACTCTGGTGGCTCAGCTAGCACTGCGATGCAGTGCCCTAGACCACTGCGCCACCCGGGAGGCCATTATCCGTAATCATGGTAGCATCCACATTAATGTAGAAGTGTTTAGACACATATTCTATTCTTATTTACCTTAAAAGTCACTCCAAAACAACACAATACAATTTAATACCATTCATTTCTACTGGGAACAACATAATCTGAAACACAACCAAAACAATCCGCAAATGCTTCCAACAAATGTGTAGAGTCACAAGCTTGGTGTATTCACTGTGTGCTATGCTATGGAATATGGAAGCAAATACTTGACTTATATTACTTTAATACACATATAAAATATTTTTTTCCCAATGCTGTTCGTCCCTTAAAAATGGGGGGGACTATGTTAAAAAAAAAGTGGTGTAATTTCTAAACGTTTCACCCGATCTGGATGAAAATACCTTCAAATGAAAGCTGACATTCTGCGCTTCAACCTCATAGTCATCGTATAATTTAAAGTCCAAAGTGCTGGAGTACGAAGCCAAAACAACAAACACATGTGTTATTGTCCCAATACTTTGTGATAGTGTAATACGTTTGTTTAAGCTACCATGCCAACTCCTTGTCATTCATTGTCATGTTTGGCTTGAGCACAAACAGTTGGCAAGAGTTGGCAGACAGATCCGGGACCATGCTAGTATTATGTAACTATGAGGACTACATTATAAAATAAATATATATATATATATATATATGAAAACAACTTTCAACAAGAACACCGTCTAGAATCTATTGTCTTTTAATTCATCAAATGTTTTTTTTTATATATATTGAAAAACCTCATAGTCATTGTTTGATTTCAATAATTACAGAAAGCACTGTATACAACTGTATTAGTAGTCCTAATCTGAGATGTGTGATTATAGGTCATGTTATTAGTAGTCCTAATCTGAGATGTTGGGATTACAGGACCTGTTATTAGTAGTCCTAATCTGAGATGTTGTGATTACAGGCCCTGGTATTAGTAGTCCTAATCTGAGATGTTGAGATTACAGGTCCTGGTATTAGTAGTCCTAATCTGAGATGTTGAGATTACAGGTCCTGGTATTAGTAGTCCTAATCTGAGATGTTGAGATTACAGGCCCTGGTATTAGTAATCCTAATCTGAGATGTTGTGATTACAGGCCCTGGTATTAGTAATCCTAATCTGAGATGTTGTGATTACAGGCCCTGGTATTAATAGTCCTAATCTGAGATGTTGTGATTACAGGCCCTGGTATTAGTAGTCCTAATCTGAGATGTTGGGATTACAGGCCCTGGTATTAGTAGTCCTAATCTGAGATGTTGTGATTACAGGCACTGGTATTAGTAGTCCTAATCTGAGATGTTGGGATTACAGGCCCTGGTATTAGTAGTCCTAATCTGAGTTGTTGGGATTACAGGCCCTGGTATTAGTAGTCCTAATCTGAGATGTTGGGATTACAGGCCCTGGTATTAGTAGTCCTAATCTGAGATGTTGTGATTACAGGCCCTGGTATTAGTAGTCCTAATCTGAGATGTTGGGATTACAGGCCCTGGTATTAGTAGTCCTAATCTGAGATGTTGTGATTACAGGCCCTGGTATTAGTAATCCTAATCTGAGATGTTGGGATTACAGGCCATGGTATTAGTAGTCCTAATCTGAGATGTTGTGATGACAGGTCCTGATTAATGACCAAATTGAGCATTATCTGCTTTTGTGACATTTTATGTTATGATCTTTGGTCTTAAATTCTTGTTTCAGGTGAAGTACAATTCAAGATGTCAGCTGACCAGAGAAACAGTCGAAGACCACATAACATATCTTGCCCGTTCTATGTCTTGAACACAAAATACCCGAAGGGAGGCATCGTTCACGCTGGAGTTCGTACAAAGGTAATACAAACTGGTTGTTAAAAATGTCTAGTTACTATGTCTATCGATCCTTTGTCTTGATAAACAGTGGATGATATTAGCCTTTTTTTTCCAGTCTCAACTCGAGATCCAGTAAAACCTGTGTTAGGCTACCGTAGTATGTAAAGATGTGGCATGAGGTACGGATAGCAGAAATCCCAACCTACATGACCTGCATGCGTAAAACCCTTGTTGTGGTGCTTATTTGACCTGTTATTTTACTTTTGAAGTCTCCCGGGGATCAATCCAGAACGGGGGGTCAAAGGTCGAGATGGAGGGCTAAGAAACAGCCTCACGTTCCTCCTGCTCTGCCTGAATTGAAAGACTTTGAAAATCCTTGGAAGATTTGAAAGGTTTATTTTCAAAAGAACTCCATTGCTTACTCAAAAGCCATTTTGTTTTTCACAAACACAATAATACATATATAAATTGTATATATATATATATATAAAAAAAAAAAAATATATATATATATATATATATATATATATATATATATATATATATATATACAGTACACTGTTACGTTACAGCCTTATTCTAAAATGCATTAAATACAATATTTTCGTCAATAATCTACACAATATACTCTATAAGGACAAAGCAAAAACAGGTTTTTAGATTTTTTTTCAAATATATTAAATATAAAAAACAGATACATTATTTACATATGTATTCAATAACTTTGCTATGAGACTCGATATTGGGCTCAGGTGCATCCTGTTTTCATTGATCCTCCTTGAGATGTTTCTACAACTTGATTGGAGTCCACCTGTGATAAATTCAAATGATTGTACAAGATTTAGATAGGCACACACCTGTCTATATAAGGTCTAAAAGTTGACAGAGCATGTTTTATGGCTTGGAGGTAGAAGCTGTTTAGAAGCCTCTTGGACCTAGAATTGGCGCTCCGGCACCGCTTGCCGTGCGGCAGCAGAGAGAACAGTCTATAACTAGGGTGGCTGGAGTCTTTGGCATTTTTTAGGGCCTTCCTCTGACACCGCCTGGTATAGAGGTCCTGGATGGCAGGAAGCTTTGCCCCAGTGATGTACTGGGCCGTACGCACTACCCTCTATAGTGCTTTGTGGTCAGAGGCCGAGCAGTTGCCATTCCAGGCAGTGATGCAACCCGTCAGGATGCTCTCGATGGTGCAGCTGTAAAATATTTTAAGGATCTGAGGACCCATGACAAATCCTGAGGGGGAATAGGTTTTGTCATGCCCTCTTCACGACTGTCTTGGTGTGTTTGGATCATGATAGTTCGTTGGTGATGTGGACACCAAGGAACTTGAGGCTCTCAACTTGCTCCACTGCAGCACCGTCGATGAGAATGGGGGCGTGTTCTGTCCTCTTTTCCTGTAGTCCACAATCAGCTCCTTTGTCTTGATCACGTTGAGGGAGAGTTTGTTATTCTGACACCACATGGTCAGGTCTCTGACTTCCTCCCTATAGGCCGTCTCGTCGTCTTTGGTGATCAGGCCTACCACTGCTGTGTCATCAGCAAACTTAATGACGGTGTTGGAGTCGTGCCTGGCCATGCAGTCATGAGTGAACAGGGAGAACAGGAGGGGACTGAGCACGCACCCCTGAGGGGCCCCCGTGTTGAGGATCAGCGTGGCGAATGTGTTGTTACCTACCCATACTAACTGGGGGGCGGCCCGTCAGGAAGTCTAGGATCCAGTTGTAGAGAGAGGTGTTTAGTCCCAGGGTCCTTTGCTTAGTGATGAGCTTTGAGGGCACTATGGTGTTGAGCACTGAGCTGTAGTCAATGAACAGCATTCTCACATAGGTATTCCTCTTGTCCAGGTCTGAAAGGGCAGTTTGGAGCGCAATAGAGATTGCATCATCTGTGGATCTGTTGGTGTGGTATGCAAATTTGAGTGGGTCTAGGGTTTCTGGGATAATGGTGTTGAGGTGAACCATGACCAGCCTTTCAAAGCACTTCATGGCTACAGACGTGAGTGCTACGGGTCGGTAGTCATTTAGACAGGTTACCTTAGTGTTCTTGGGCACAGGGACTATGGTGGTCTGCTTAAAACATGTTGGTACTACAGACTCAGAAAGGGAGAGGTTGAAAATGTCAGTGAAGATACTTTTTGTAGTTGGTCAGCGCCTGCTCGCAGTACACGTCCTGGTAATCCATCTGGCCCTGCGGCCTTGTGAATGTTGACCTGTTTAAAGGTCTTACTCATATTGGCTGCGGAGAGCGTGATCATACAGTCATCCGGAACAGTTGGTGCTCTCATGCATGTTTCAGTGTTACTTGCCTCGAAGCGAGCATAGAAGTAGTTTAGCTCGTCTGGTAGGCTCGCGTCACTGGGCAGGTGGTTGTGCATCCCTTTGTAGTCTGTAATGGTTTACAAGCCCTGCCACATCCGACGAGCGTCGGAGCCGGTGTAGTAGAATTCGATCTTATTCCTGTGTTGACGCTTTGCCTGTTTGATGGTTTGCGGGATTTCTTATAAGCTTCCGGGTTAAAGTCCTGCTCCTTGAAAGCGTCAGCTCTACCCTTTAGCTCAGTGCGGATGTTGCCTGTAATCCATGGCTTCTGTTTGGGGTATGTACGTACAGTCACTGTGGGGATGACGTCCTCGATGCACTTATTGATAAACCCAGTGACTGATGTGGTGTACTCCTCAATGCCATCGAAAGATTCCCGGAACATATTCCAGTCTGTGATAACAAAACAGTCCTGTAGTTTAGCATCTGCTTCATCTGACCACTATTTTATAGACCGAGTCACTGGGGCTTCCTGCTTTAATTTTTGCTTGTAAAGAGGAATCAGGAGGATAGAGTTATGGAGTTATGGTCAGATTTTCCAAATGGAGGGCGAGGGAGAGCTTTGTACACATTTCTGTGTGTGGAGTAGAGGTGGTCTAGAATTGTTTTTTTTCTGGTTGCACATTTAACATGTTGATAGTATTTCGGAAAAACTGATTTAAGTTTCCCTGCATTAAAGTCCCCGGCCACTAGGAGC
>NC_074671.1:4575678-4590678 GCF_029448725.1 Salvelinus fontinalis
TTCTACTAAAGGGGTCAGGGTGGAATAGATTCCACTAAAGGGGTCAGGGTGGAATAGATTCCACTGAAGGGGTCAGGGTGGAATAGATTCCACTAAAGGGGTGTTTTGGAAATTCTTACACAGGGACACTCGAAATCAATCTTAAATTATTCATTGTTCATTATCAGCGAGCGGTTCCAACCAACTTGCTACAGAAGCTCTGAGGTTCAAGCAGTTGACGTATATATTATATTATATATATATATATACGGCTATAAACAGACAAGCTATATTTGCACAATTTATTCATCATTACAATTGTGTTTAATTCATGTGACCGACTAAATACTGGTTCATAACATGTGAAAGACCAATACTGTAACGTTCCTGACCTGTTTTATGTTGTTTTTGTATGTGTTTATGGTCAGGGCGTGTGTTTTGGGTGGGCAGTCTATGTTTTCTGTTTCTATGTTGGTTTTGGTTGCCTGGTATGGCTCTTAATTAGAGGCAGGTGTTTTGCGTTTTCCTCTAATTAAGAGTCATATTTAGGTAGGGTGTTCTCACTGTTTGTTTGTGGGTGATTGTCTCCTGTTTCGTCTATGTCTGAACCATACGGGACTGTTTGGCTGTTCGTTCGTTTTGATGTAGTCTGTTCCTGTCCGTGAGTTTTACGTTTAGTTATGAAAGTTTTATGTTCAGGTTTCGTCTACGTCGTTTTCTTGTTTTGTAATTTTGTAAGTGGTTTTGTTTTCGTGTTGCCGTCGTTACAAATAAAGAGATGGCTTATTTCCCGAATGCTGCGTATTGGTCCACTGATCCTTCTCTCCTCTCCTCGTCCGAGGAAGAGGAGAACGACAGCCCTTACAAATACCTCAATAAGCTTCTTCTTTCTAAGCCGAGACCTTGAAATGTATTTTTCATTCTCAAAACAAACTTCTGTGGGCACTTCTAAATTGCAGCTAATGATAGTGAGGATGTGTTCAGTCAGTCACTTGAATGAACACAGAAATTGTTTAAAAAAAAGAAGACAAACCATACTCTTGTCACTTGCGTCATAATAGTCATTACATTTTAATGTAAGCATTTAGATTGTAGCTTCTATATCAAAACATTCTATACTTCTATTAAAGAAAGGGAAATCAACACAGAAAAAAACAATACACTTCGTAATTTCAAACCCTTCATTCTGGGTTGTACAATCCAATTAGTATGGTAATACTATAATCATAATAAATGAAATACTTCTACACACAGGAGTGAATTTATAAAAAACAATACACACACATACACAGCATGTTAAAGAACACAATTTAGACAAACTAAGAAAAAACACGCTGCTGTCCATTTGGCAACTTCCGAACAGGAATTCCTACCAAGTTGCAGGCGTCCACTGATTGTGTGGAATTATTCTTAGCAACAGTGGCAATGTATTCGGCGAGATCAGTCATGTTAGAAGATCGATCTGGGACTAAAGTACAGCATTCATCGCCAATTATTAATCGCACAATTGCCCGCCTTGACCTGCCAATTTACGCAATTATTTTAGCATTGCCTATTTTCTCTATGTCTCTAGAGATCTCCTGAATTTGGTCTAGGGCACACGCATATTGACTACTGTCTCTTATGACCGAAAATAACTTCTGGGCATCAGAACTGCGATTACTCACCACGGACTGATAGAATCCTTTTTTTCCCTTAATGAGTCTGACGAGTCTATGAGTCTATACTACTTCTCCGAGAACAGGCTCAGATCTCCATAATTTGCTTGAAGAGGTGGTAGAGAGAAAGGGGCCAGAGGTCGGGCTGCCTTCTGAGAATTCGTAGGTGATCGAATAAACCTCCACTTCCTTACATTCTGCTAGCAAACGTGCAGTCTTTGGAAAATAAAAATCGATGACCGACCCTAACCTAACCTAACCGAGGACCCTAACCCTAACCCTACGGGTCAGCCATACAGTAGCACTATGTATTTTCGTAAATAACAGCTGGTGCATGAAATCTAAGGAAGTCTTGAGATTTTGCTCACCTGAGGTAGCACCATTAAATCCATTATTAAAAAATTGAAAGGATATGGCACCACAACAAACATGCCAAGAGAGGGACGCCCACCAAAACTCATGGACGAGGCAAGGAGGGCATTAATCAGAGAGGCAACAAAGAGACCAACACAATTGTCATTAAGGAGCTGCAATATATATTTTTACAACATAACACAATTGTCATCTCATTGTTATTATTCATGTCTTGTCATGTCATGTCTTCTGATTTAGATGCACTATTTTAAAGTGGCTGTTCCACTGGATGTCATAAGGTGAATGCACCAATTTGTAAGTCGCTCTGGATAAGAGCGTCTGCTAAATGACTTAAATGTAAATGTAAATGTTGTCAATGTTTATTTACTATTATAATATATTAAAAATGTTTTTATAAAGATTTTTTTTACGGTCTTTTCAGTACTGGTATCATTTTGGCATTCTGATAGGTTTTCCGTAATCGCTGATTTCACTGATGTGCCAGTGTTTACGTTGTTGCTTTCTAATGTTTGAGAAATGTTCTTTCAGGCTGACGCTTGCTTCTTTCTACCGAATAAGGTAAGTCCATTAGGTTTCTGAGTTTTCCACTGGGGGTTTTGTTTCATGGGTTTTTAACAGGTGTCTCCGGTTCCTTTTGTAGGTTCTCGTTTGGTGTTTATACTATGTATGACCGTGGCTGGTCATGTTTTCCAAGTACAGCTGCTGGTTGCCATATGTTGTCTTGTCTGATTCTGAGTGGTTCTGCTTCCTTCATCACCGAAAGCTGGCGTGTGCCTTGGTCAAAGTAGTGGTTTTGTCTCTGTTGTCTGCTTGTGAGACGGAGCCTGACATGCTGATAGAGTCTCTCTGTTGTCTGCTTGTGAGACGGAGCCTGACATGCTGATAGAGTCTCTCTGTTGTCTGCTTGTGAGACAGAGCCTGACATGCTGATAGAGTCTCTCTGTTGTCTGCTTGTGAGACGGATCCTGACATGCTGATAGAGTCTCTCTGTTGTCTGCTTGTGAGACGGATCCTGACATGCTGATAGAGTCTCTCTGTTGTCTGCTTGTGAGACGGATCCTGACATGCTGATAGAGTCTCTCTGTTGTCTGCTTGTGAGACGGATCCTGACATGCTGATAGAGTCCTGGCTTTGACAATCTCTTTGATGTCAGAAACATTGTCTTCAGCCTCTTTCCTATTAGTAGTTGTGCAGGTGAGAGACCTACTCCATCCAGGAGTGTGTTTAGTGTACTCAAGGAGAATTATGTTAGGATCTCCGTTGCTGTCTCGTGTTTCTTTTTCTTCTTTTCAACAGTTTTTTTCACAGTCTGAACTGCTCTCTCAGCTCGGCCGTTTGACTTTGGGAATCTCGGCCTCGACGTGACATGTTTGAACTCCCAGCTGGAAGAAAACTCTGACATTTCTTGATTCATCAACTGTCTTCCAT
Organism: Salvelinus fontinalis; assembly: GCF_029448725.1. Classification (NCBI taxonomy): domain Eukaryota; kingdom Metazoa; phylum Chordata; class Actinopteri; order Salmoniformes; family Salmonidae; genus Salvelinus; species Salvelinus fontinalis. Next base: position 4,579,119 of record NC_074671.1, read on the forward strand.
TGTCGGAGCACAAAACATCGGTCAACCCATTCCTTGAGAAGATCGACTTTAGTTCTGTAATGATGTGTTTACTTGTTGTTCCACTGAGCTTGGAGATTTCTGGGTATTTTGAGTAGTATTCCTCACATAGTAGATAGTCTGTGTTGTTGTAATGGCAAGGTTCCACTCCAACTTAGGCCCAAGCTCTCTCAGGGATTGGTTGAGACATGAGCGAGTCTCTTTGGTTTTAGTGTTTTTTTGCAGACTGCACATTTTGTTGCAACATTAGCCATGCCCGGCCAGAACAGAACATCCCTTGTTCATTCCATACAAATTATAAACGTTTCTAAAAAGTTTGGAACTTTAGAACAGCAGTCCATCTGAGTATGTCAAGTCCTCTCTGAAGGTCCAGTAGTGCTGTATTTTCTTTGCAACTTTCCATCTCGTGTCTGGCCATCCTTTTTTAACTGTTTCTGTGACCAGTCTTAATTCTTCATCTTCTGCTGTTGACGTTTTGATTTGCTGCACTTTCTCTTATGAAACAGTTATTGATTGATGTAGTTTACATCCAGCGGCAGGTCGCCAAGTGGCTACAGCGTTGGACTAGGAACCGAAAGGTTGCGAGATCAAATCCCCCGAGCTGAAAAGGTAAAAATCTGTTGTTCTGCCCATGAACAAGGCAGTTAACCCACTGTTCCTAGGATGTCATTGTAAATAAGAATTTGTTCTTAACTGACTTGCCTGGTTAAATAAAACATCCAGCTCACCATCAAGCAATTTCTCTTGCTGTTCCTTCAGGTATGCTTGGCTCAGTGCATCAGTTATGTGCAACTTCTTTCCTGGTTTGTATGTCAAATGTAGTCTGGATGGATGATTTCTGGAGTGACTTATTGAATATTGTTTGTGGTCAGACTCCACCTTGATCTGGTTTCCATGCAGGTATTGATAAAACTTCTCACAGCCACTATCGTCAGTAGATATTTTTCAATTTGAGCGTATCTCTTTTGACAGTCTGTGAGGAATCTCTGAGAGATTTGCAAGATACTGCAACATTCCCATGAACCTCTGCTTTGTCCTCTAGCTCTGGCGTTTCTGGTATTGCTCTGACCTCATTTGCAGACAAGCTCTGTTTCACTTCAATTGTCCCAATGAACATGTCCTCATTTCCTGCTGTCATCTCCCTGTCAATGCTCACCTGCATTGCTTGCTGGTTGGGGTTTTAGGCTGGGTTTCTGTACAGCACTTTGTGACATCAGCTGATGTAAGAAGGGCTCTATAAATACATTTGATTGAATGCCGTGAATCCTCCGCTTTTCTGTCTGTGTGAGTGAGGAGCGGATTTTGGCATAATTGTACATATCTGACCGTATGCTGGACACTTGCTGGACACCTCAACTTCATCATGAAGCATTTTCAACTGGCTCTGGCCCTGGCTGAATTCACTAGAATGGCAAATGTCTATTGCTCTAGCTAGTAGCAGATCTGTTTTTTTCTGAGTAATCTGCCTCACACTTGGTCATTTTGTGATTCCACACACAATTCTGTCCCTTATCAGTGACTCGGTAAGTTGTTGAAACTCAGTCTTTTGCTTTATGATTTAGATCAGTCACATAAGCATCAGTTTGTCCTTGACTCTGTTTGTCCTTGCACTCTGTTTGTCCTTGCACTCTGTTTGTCCTTGACTCTGTTTGTCCTTGACTCTGTTTGTCCTTGCACTCTGTTTGTCCTTGACTCTGTCCTTGACTCTGTTTGTCCTTGACTCTGTCCTTGACTCTGTTTGTCCTTGCACTCTGTTTGTCCTGCACTCTGTTTGTCCTTGACTCTGTTTGTCCTTGACTCTGTTTGTCCTTGCACTCTGTTTGTCCTTGCACTCTGTTTGTCCTTGACTCTGTTTGTCCTTGACTCTGTTTGTCCTTGACTCTGTTTGTCCTTGCACTCTGTTTGTCCTTGACTCAGTTTGTCCTTTCACTATGTTTGTCCTTGACTCAGTTTGTCCTTTCACTCTGTTTGTCCTTTCACTCTGTTTGTCCTTGACTCTGTTTGTCCTTGACTCTGTTTGTCCTTGCACTCTGTTTGTCCTTGACTCTGTTTGTCCTTGACTCTGTTTGTCCTTGACTCTGTATGTCCTTGCACTCTGTTTGTCCTTGACTCTGTTTGTCCTTTCACTCTGTTTGTCCTTGACTCTGTTTGTCCTTGACTCTGTTTGTCCTTGACTCTGTATGTCCTTGATTCTGTTTGTCCTTGACTCTGTTTGTCCTTGCACTGTCGTAAAAAAAGATATGCCTCAGGTACGTCAGATTTTTTTCTTGGCTCACGGTACGTTTTCGGAAAAGCTCTTTTAATACGTCATCGTCAAAAGTATTGAATACATCGATTGCATCATCTCTGGCTACGTGCAGGAATGTGGCACATTTCACTTTTTAAGATTTCTCTGAGATGCCACAGGAGATGATATAAAGATTGAATTTTCGGCTAGATTTCCTTTTACGCTCAGAGTAGCTGGTTCCATGTTTCAGAACGTTGAACTTTTTAAAACTTTTTATCTTCTGACACCATGTAGTATATTAGAACACTAAGGCAGGGTTGCGGGGAGAAAAACAATGTTAATCTCATGTCATGGGTCAAGTGCAAGTCCAGAGGATCACAGTAGAAATTAGTAACAGCGCCACCCTCAGGCACTCCAGGTAAGTACATGTACATACACGACAGAAAGAAAGAAAGTGATAGAGAGACGGAGAGAGAGCGGGGACTCATTTCTGAGAATCTCTGCAGAGGTGCCACTGCAATTTACCATCGATTGGTTCACCCCTGCAGCTCCTCTTGACTCTCTGAAATTACAATCATTTCAGACAAAACACTGGCAAACAACACAGAGATGGCTTACGAGACGAACAACAAAGCTATATTCGTTTGTGCCAGAGCCGAATTTAGACTTTTATTATCAGAAGTGAGAAGTACTGTGGCAAATAGTGTGATAGTGTGATGCTCGGCAAGGTTCAACATTTTTCATTCAAAGGAACTATGCGTGAGTTCCTGGAATGTTCCGCTAGCAACCAGATGTTAATGTTTCTCTGAGGTCAGATCCAGGTGAGAATAGTGACATTCAGGTCTTTCTATATGTATGACAGAATTAAAACTATCAAGTTCAAAGACTTGAAGATCCCATCAGCTGCTACATACTCCTCTGATCACGCATTAAACACAGCTCACTTTCATAGCAGCCACGTTCTATTCCTTCTCGCATCTATGCGCTCCCCTTCCCCTCCCATTTTCCCTTTGTTTGTGGACTTCAACACATCAGCTGTATGTGACCAGGTGAAGAAAAAAAAAACTTTCAGAGCCAAACCATGTCATAACCGCTACACCTAGCCTACATCGTTGTAACAATATTAGCTAAAGTAAAATCCTAGTCAACATAGCTAATAGAACTAACGCGTTAGCAAACCCGCTACTATCATGCAGTACACCTTACAGTCTAACCAGTTTAGAGTTTACGCCGGCCTGGTGGAAATACATTTATAAAACCGAAAGCTTACCTTGACTTGGAAGAGTTCCAGCGTTGGATAGTCATAGCCAGTTAGGTCGCGTAGCATTCCTCTGTTTGAGCCGGGTGTTTGAGTAGGCTGAAATAGCTAGCTGCATTTGCTTGCTAAGTAAGAGAAACTGAAAGTGAAAAAAAAGAAATCTCTCTCTCTCTCTTGCTTCTCCTTAATTTTCGAAGAAATGTATTTGTTCAAAACTGTTCAACTATTGTCTGTCTCTCTCTTTGAGTCAACTACCCACCTCATGTGATGCACTGCAGTGCTAGCTAGCTGTAGCTTATGCTTTCAGTACTAGATTCATTCTCTGATCCTTTGACTGGCCAGACAAAATGTCAGTTCATGCTGCAAGAGCTCTTATAGGTTGGAGGACATCTTCCGGAAGTTGTCATAATTACTGTGTAAGGCTATGGAAGGGGGTGAGAACCATGAGCCTCCTAGGTTTTGTATTGAAGTAAATGTACCCAGAGGAGGACGGAAACTAGCTGTCCTCCAGCTACGCTATGGTGCTACACTACAGAATGCTGTTCAGGCTACTGTAGAGTTTCATTGCAGGGTGTTTTAATCAATCATTTGGTGACGTGAACATATTTAGTATAATTTTGTCTAAAAAATGATAATTTTTTATGTTTTAGCATTTTAATTTTCATGAAATTCTCTTAGTAAGGTCCACTGGAATACATGCTGTCACTATCGTCGTATGAGTGAGACCAAGGCGCAAATTCTTATGGATAGGGGGCAGCATTTTCACGTTTGGATGAAAAGTGTGCCCAGAGTAAACTACCTCCTACTCAGTCCCAGATGCTAATATGTGCATATTATTATTAGTATTGGATAGAAAACACTCAGACGTTTCTAAAACTGTTTGAATCATGTCTGTGACTATAACAGAACTTATTTGGCAGGCAAAACCCCGAGGACAAACCATTCAAATTGTATTTTTTGGAGGTCACTCTCTTTTCAATGAAGTTTCATTGGGAATCCAGATTTCGAAGGGACCTTCCTGCAGTTCCTATCACTTCCACTGGATGTCAACAGTCTTTAGAAATTGGTTGAGGTTTTTCCTTTGAGAAATGAAGAAGCAGCCATGTTCACAAATTGTTTTCCTCTGGTATTGAACACAGATCATCCTGTCTTCAATTTTATCAATTATTTACGTTAAAAAAATACCTAAAGTTGTATCACAAAATTAGTTTGAAATGTTTGGACAAAGCTTATAGGTAACTTTTGTGGTCATGTTGAGCGAGTTGGAACCGGTGTTTTTCTGGATCAAACGCGCCAAATAAATGGACATTTTGGATATATATCAACGGAATTAATCGAAGAAAAGGACCATTTGTGATGTTTATGGGACATATTGGAGTGCCAACAGAAGAAGCTCGTCAAAGGCATGAATTATATCTTTATTTCTGCATTTTGTGTTGCGCCGGGAGGGTTGAAATAGGGTCTGTGATTGTTTGCTGGGGTGCTGTCGTCAGATAGAGGCTTTGTTTGCTTTCGCCATAAAGCATTTTTGAAATCTGACACGTTGGCTGGATTCACAACAAGTGTAGCTTTAATTTGGTATATTGAATGTGTGATTTCATTTTTATAGTAATTTATTTGAATTCGGCGCTCTGCATTTTCACTGGATGTTGGCCAGGTGGGACGCTAGCGTCCGTAATATCCCAGAGAGGTTTTAATGAATGAACACTTCACAAAAACAACAAAATCAACGGACGAAACGTGAAGCTATACAAATAGTGCAGACAGGCAACTAAACATAGACAAGATTCCACAAACACAAAGGGGAAATGGCTGCCTAAATATGATCCACAATCACAGACAACGATAAACAGCTGCCTCTGATTGGCAACAATATCAGGCCACCATAGACATACAAATACACCTAGATGACCCACCCAAGTCACCATCGTGCCCCAACCAACACAGAGAAAAAACAGCTTACTATGTTCAGGGTGTGACACATGCCATCCTCCAGGCAGCATACAGACAGGCCTTCTTGTGGACAGCCCATTGCAGCCTTGACTCAGGACAGAGAGAGACTGCGAGTGCAGCCACGGGTGTATCAATACTGCTAAAACAACCCCTGAGTCTCAAACCCGCTAGGACAGCACTAATAACCGTTGTACTCCTCCAGCCCCTAGTCCCTGGACTCTTCAGTCTCCTGGTCCCTCGGTCCTCCAGCCCAGTGTCTCCAGCCCCTAGTCCCTGGACTCTTCAGTCTCCTGGTCCCTCGGTACTCCAGCCCAGTGTCTCCAGCCCCTGGTCCCTGGACTCTTCAGTCTCCTGGTCCCTCAGTCCTCCAGCCCAGTGTCTCCAGCCCCTAGTCCCTGGACTCTTCAGTCTCCTGGTCCTTCGGTACTCCAGCCCAGTGTCTCCAGCCCCTAGTCCCTGGACTCTTCAGTCTCCTGGTCCCTCAGTCCTCCAGCCCAGTGTCTCCAGCCCCTAGTCCCTCGGTCCTGCAGCCCAGTGTCTCCAGCCCTTGGTCCCTGTACTCTTCAGTCCCCTGGTCCCTCGGTCCTCCAGCCCAGCGTCTCCAGCCCCTAGTCCCTGGACTCTTCAGTCCCCTGGTCCCTCGGTCCTGCAGCCCAGTGTCTCCAGCCCCTGGTCCCTGGACTCTTCAGTCTCCTGGTCCCTCAGTCCTCCAGCCCAGTGTCTCCAGCCCCTAGTCCCTGGACTCTTCAGTCTCCTGGTCCCTCGGTCCTCCAGCCCAGTGTCTCCAGCCCCTGGTCCCTGGACTCTTCAGTGTCCTGGTCCCTCAGTCCTCCAGCCCAGTGTCTCCAGCCCCTAGTCCCTGGACTCTTCAGTCTCCTGGTCCCTCGGTACTCCAGCCCAGTGTCTCCAGCCCCTAGTCCCTCGGTCCTGCAGCCCAGTGTCTCCAGCCCCTGGTCCCTGTACTCTTCAGTCCCCTGGTCCCTCGGTCCTCCAGCCCAGCGTCTCCAGCCCCTAGTCCCTAGACTCTTCAGTCTCCTGGTCCGTGGGTCCTCCAGCTCAGTATCTCTAGCCCCTGGTCCCTCGGTCCTGCAGCCCAGTGTATCCAGCCCCTAGTCCCTGGACACTTCAGTCTCCTGGTCCGTGGGTCCTCCAGCTCAGTATCTCTAGCCCCTGGTCCCACGGTCCTGCAGCCCAGTGTATCCAGCCCATAGTCCCTGTACTCTTCAGTCTCCTGGTCCGTCGGTCCTCCAGCCCAGTGTCTCCAGCCCCTGGTCCCTGGACTCTTCAGTCCCCTGGTCCCTCAGTCCTCCAGCCCAGTGTCTCCAGCCCCTAGTCCCTGGACTCTTCAGTCTCCTGGTCCCTCGTTCCTGCAGCCCAGTGTCTCCAGCCCCTAGTCCCTGTCCTCTCCAGTCCCCTGGTCCCTCGGTCCTCCAGCCCAGTGTCTCCAGCCCCTGGTCCCTGGACTCTTCAGTCCCCTGGTCCCTCAGTCCTCCAGCCCAGTGTCTCCAGCCCCTGGTCCCTGGACTCTTCAGTCCCCTGGTCCCTCAGTCCTCCAGCCCAGTGTCTCCAGCCCCTAGTCCCTGGACTCTTCAGTCTCCTGGTCCCTCGTTCCTGCAGCCCAGTGTCTCCAGCCCCTAGTCCCTGTCCTCTCCAGTCCCCTGGTCCCTCGGTCCTCCAGCCCAGTGTCTCCAGCCCCTAGTCCCTGGACTCTTCAGTCTCCTGGTCCCTCAGTCCTCCAGCCCAGTGTCTCCGGCCCCTAGTCCCTGTCCTCTTCAGTCCCCTGGTCCCTCGGTCCTCCAGCCCAGTGTCTCCAGCCCCTAGTCCCTGTACTCTTCATTCTCCTGGTCCCTCGGTCCTCCAGCCCAGTGTCTCCGGCCCCTAGTCCCTGTCCTCTTCAGTCCCCTGGTCCCTCGGTCCTCCAGCCCAGTGTCTCCAGCCCCTAGTCCCTGTACTCTTCAGTCCCCTGGTCCCTCGGTCCTCCAGCCCAGTGTCTCCAGCCCCTAGTCCCTGTACTCTTCAGTCCCCTGGTCCCTCGGTCCTCCAGCCCCTGGTCCCTGGACTCTTCAGTCCCCTGGTCCCTCGGTCCTCCAGCCCCTGGTCCCTGTACTCTTCAGTCCCCTGGTCCCTCAGGCCCCCAGCTCAGCGTCACTAATCACCCTCCCCAGGTTGTACCCAGATAGTCCCTGAGTACTCGTCAGTACAGCCACCCCAGCACAGCCAAGTCCCCCTACTCTCTAGCCCGGCCACTCTAACCCCCTATCCTCTCCTTCTCTAATCCTCCAGTCTATTGTCACTAATCACCCTCCCCGGGCAGGATGTAGCCAGGCATTCCCTGTCACACTGCCAGTCCAGCGACTCTCCCAAGGCCTGAGTCTCAAACCCCCAGACCTCCACTCCTTAGTAGCTGTACTCCCTCCACTCAAGACAGGCAGGCCTGCTCTCTTCATGTCGCCAAGAGAGGGAACGGAGGGAAAAGTGAGGGAAAGTAAGGAAGAAAAGGAGAAAGGCATGCAGCTCTGGGGCTGGCTGGCTGGCTGCCTGGCTGACGCAGGCTCATTAATGAAGAGCTAAATCAAAAGCAAATACAGTTTGGGCTCCGGCTCCCCACAGATGCACTCCATCACAGGGATGTACTTCCATTATTTAGCAACATAAAAAACAAATCATAGAGCCGGAACGGGGAGGCAAATAGGAGTAGAGAGGAAAATAGAGGGGTAGAGGGGGGTAAAGGGAGCCAGAGAGGGGTAGAGAGGGGTAGATGGAGGTGGAGAGGGGTGGAGGTAGCCAGAGAGGGGTAGAGAGGGTTAGATGGAGGTAGAGAGGGGTAGAGGTAGCCAGAGAGGGGTAGAGAGGGAGCTAGAGAGGGGTAAAGGGAGCCAGAGAGGGGTAGAGAGGGGTAGATGGAGGTGGAGAGGGGTAGAGGTAGCCAGAGAGGGGTAGAGAGGGGTAGATGGAGGTAGAGAGGGGTAGATGGAGGTAGAGAGGGGTAGAGGTAGCCAGAGAGGGGTAGAGAGGGAGCTAGAGAGGGGTAGAGAGCAGGCTAGAGAGGGGTAGAGAGGGGTAGATGGAGGTAGAGAGGGTTAGAGGTAGCCAGCCAGGGGTAGAGAGGGGTAGAGAGGGGTAGATGGAGGTAGAGAGGGGTAGATGGAGGTGGAGGATGACAAAGGGAGGTAGAGAGGGGTAGAGATGGGAAAAGAGGGGTAAAGGGAAGTAGAGGGAGGTAGAGAGGGGTAGAGGGAGGTGGATGGAGGTAGAAGGAGGAAGAGAGGGGAAGAGGGATGTAGACAGGGGTATGGGGTGTAGAGGTTGAGGGAGATTGAGGGAGGTTGAGGAAAGTAGAGGGAGGTAGAGATGGGTAGAGGGAGGTAGAGAGGGGTAGAGGAGGGGTAGAGGAGGGGTAGAGGAGGGGTAGAGGGAGGTAGAGAGAGGTAGATTGAGGTGAAGAGGGGTAGAGGGAGACAGAGAGGGGTAGAGGAGGGGTAGAGGAGGGGTAGAGGAGGGGTAGAGGGAGGTAGAGAGAGGTAGATTGAGGTGAAGAGGGGTAGAGGGAGACAGAGAGGGGTAGAGGGAGGTAGAGATGGGTAGAGGGAGGTAGAGAGGGGTAGAGGAGGGGTAGAGGAGGGGTAGAGGGAGGTAGAGAGAGGTAGATTGAGGTGAAGAGGGGTAGAGGGAGACAGAGAGGGGTAGAGGGAGGTGGAGGAGGGGTAGAGGAGGGGTAGAGGGAGGTAGAGAGGGGTAGAGGGAGGTAGAGAGGGGTAGAGGGGGGTAGAGAGGGGTAGAGAGGGGTAGAAGGAGGTAGAGAGGAGGAGAGGGGTAGAGAGGGGTAGAAGGAGGTAGAGAGGAGTAGAGAGGGAGGTGGAGAGGGGTAGAGGGAGGTAGAGAGGTGTAGAGAGGGGTAGATGAAGGTAGAGAGGTGTAGAGAGGGGTAGAGAGGGGTAGAGGGAGGTAGAGAGGGGTAGAGGGAGGTAGAGAGGGGTAGAGGGGGGTAGAGAGGGGTAGAGAGGGGTAGAGGGAAGTAGAGAGGTGTAGAGAGGGGTAGATGAAGGTAGAGAGGTGTAGAGAGGGGTAGATGGAGGTAGAGAGGGGTAGAGGGAGGTAGAGAGGGGTAGAGGGAGGTAGAGAGGGGTAGAGGGAGGTAGAGAGGGGTAGAGGGGGGTAGAGAGGGGTAGAGAGGGGTAGAAGGAGGTAGAGAGGAGGAGAGGGGTAGAGAGGGGTAGAAGGAGGTAGAGAGGAGTAGAGAGGGAGGTGGAGAGGGGTAGAGGGAGGTAGAGAGGGGTAGAGAGGGGTAGAAGGAGGTAGAGGGAGGTCGGAGGTAGAGAGGAGTAGAGAGGGGTAGAAGGAGGTAGAGAGGAGTAGAAAGGGGTAGAGAGGGGTAGAAGGAGGTAGAGAGGGGTAGAGAGGAGTAGAGAGGGGTAGAAGGAGGTAGAGAGGGGTAGAGAGGGTTAGAAGGAGGTAGAGAGGGGTAGAGAGGGGTAGAGGGAGGCAGAGAGGGGTAGAGAGGGGTAGAAGGAGGTAGAGAGGGGTAGAGAGGGGTAGAAGGAGATAGAGAGGGGTAGAGAGGAGTAGAGAGGGGTAGAAGGAGGTAGAGAGGGGTAGAGAGGGTTAGAAGGAGGTAGAGAGGGGTAGAGAGGGGTAGAGGGAGGCAGAGAGGGGTAGAGAGGGGTAGAAGGAGGTAGAGAGGGGTAGAGAGGGGTACAGAGGAGTAGAGAGGGGTAGAAGGAGGTAGAGAGGGGTAGAGAGGGGTAGAAGGAGGTAGAGAGGGGTAGAGAGGGGTAGAGGGAGGCATAGAGGGGTAGAAGGAGGTAGAGAGGGGTAGAAGGAGGTAGAGAGGGGTAGAGAGGGGTAGAAGGAGGTAGAGAGGGGTAGAGAGGGGTACAGAGGAGTAGAGAGGGGTAGAAGGAGGTAGAGAGGGGTAGAGAGGGGTAGAAGGAGGTAGAGAGGGGTAGAGAGGGGTAGAGGGAGGCAGAGAGGGGTAGAAGGAGGTAGAAAGGGGTAGAGGGAGGTAGAGAGGGGTAGAGAGGGGTAGAAGGAGGTAGAGAGGGGTAGGATAGCGTGTGCAGCACTACTCTTGCGATGCCTGTTAAAGCCCCATTACCTGGGACAGACAAAATGAACAGACTGAGTCAAAAAAAATAAAACGGATCATTTTAAAACTTTAAACTGGTTATCTATAGTTTAATCATTTCCCTGAAAACGTTTATTTTTATTAATGTCTTTCTCAGCAGTAAATCATGTCTCGTTAGTCTCCAACTTCCTCCTGGTCCCTCTCTAGATTAAAGAATCAGCAGAGTTGCAGAATTATTACTAATGGGATCTTTATTAGTGGAATTATTGTCTACGGAGAAAGTAATAATTTAGTTCTCAATGTCAAGAAACTATAGTGTACAATGCCATCTAATAAGAGCTTAAACTAAGGAATTAATTAATCTTTATCACACTGGTTCCATCCCCACCTCTCTGATTTGTCTAATCATCCCTGAGATCTCATAGGAATTATATACTGTATGTGGGCCAAGCGAGAGAGAGAGATAAAGACAGTAGACACAGGGAGAGAGAGAGAGAGAGAGAGAGAGAGAGAGAGAGAGAGAGAGAGAGAGAGAGAGAGAGATGAGAGAGAGAGAGGAGAGGAGAGAGAGAGGAGAGAGAGAGAGAGGAGAGGAGAGAGAGAGAGAGAGAGAGAGAGAGAGAGAGAGAGAGAGAGAGAGAGAGAGAGAGAGAGAGAGAGAGAGAGAGAGAGAGAGAGAGAGAGAGAGAGAGAGAGAGAGAGAGAGAGAGAGCAGACACAGGGAGACAGAGAGAGAGACCTTGACAAACCTTGACAAAGTACAGGCTCAGTGAGCACAGCCTTGCCATTAAGACGGGTAGACACAGGAAAACCTGGCTCCCTGTAGAGGAAAGGCTGTGCAACCACTGCACAACAGCAGAACCTGAGACAGAGGTGCATTTCCTGACCAAATGTAAAAAATATAAAACAATTAGAATGTAATTTCCCCAAATTTGAAACCCTTATTTAAGGTTTCAAAGACCTCTCTGATGAGAGTAGGCTACCCATCCTGTTGGGGGAGGACGCAGAGAGCTGTGGGTTGGCAGCGCACTATATTGCT